>NW_028317728.1:0-82500 GCF_055824585.1 Amblyomma mixtum | reverse complement strand
CGTCGACGCCCGGTAGGAGCCGAGAGAAGGAGCGCCAGCATAGAGGGAAGAGGGAAGCGATTTCGTCGCTTATAGTTCATTAAGTGGCTTTACGCTGTGCCAGCCAGAGCAGTGCTGACAGGTAGAGCAGCACTGTCGTCGGTCTAAAAGTTCATACGCAGAAAAGGAAAGCAGTGTTCAACAGTCTCGGAAATGAACAGCATAAAAAAAAATTGGTAGCGTGGTTCTGGAAGCGGTAAGGGAATACGTCTGCTGAAGTCACCCGGCAAGGGAATCTGCAACATGCAGATGATAGTGAGGTGAGACGTTTCCCGAGAATCTGCAGGGACATCTCCGCAGGAAGATGCTGGCCAGCAGTGCGCGACCACATTTCTGAGCGTCCGGGCTTTCCGTGGCCTTTCCGTGGCTCAGCCGTGGGTGGAGGAAAGAGGATCTTGGCGGCTGTGCGGATGCCGAGCGTTTGGACCTTAAAGACCCTCGGCGGAGGCAGCACACCACTTTGGCCCGCGCATCCCGCAGACGGCACCTCCAACCGGCTGAAATCGACAGTCGCCTTTTCCTGTCCTCCCCTTCGTCTTTCACTTTCCTACCGTGTATCTCACAACTTTGTTGTCTCCCCCTCCCTTCTTTCTTACTTGCCTCTTTCCTGGCGGCCAGGGTCAACACTGTGTGGAACTACCCTCCGTTTCGTTCTATTTTGCTATATATACGGTGTACAGCTGGCGTGGGCAGGGCTTGCTTGCAATTTCCTGCCCCGCCCCTCATTGGGCTTAATGGTGGGTGGCGCGCAGCGTAGCCTAAAACATGGATATTCTCTTGCTCCCTACTTTCATCAAATGATCGCCCTCTCAAGAGAAGGCGGACCGATGTAACGAAACAGTTCCTTCAGAAAAGAAAAAAAGTCATCCGAAATAGCATCTCGCCCACAGTGAAGGTCCAGAAGAACCGTCAAGAAAAAGATTCCCATTCATAGTTACGAAATGGCTGAAAGAATCTTTGGGACGCAGTTACAAGATCAGTAAACTAGATAACGATGACTTCTTCCTTTAGATCAAAGATAAAGTTCAAATACTTACCCTTTAAAACATTGTCATTTATTTATTTTTTTATTTGTCATTTATTTGTCATTTGTCATTTATTTATTTTATTTTGTGCCTTCCTTACAACCCACAGGTAGCTTAACACAGTCTGCGGTGTGATATTGGAGATTGATTTTCTGGGTCCCACCGAGAAGGAAATGCTGGACGGCCTCGCCTGCCAAAATGCCACCAAATTAGGAAGTGTAAGAAGGAGGTTTATTGAAGGCACTGGGACCTTATTAAAGGAGCAGGGCGGCAACAGTCTGCGGTCAGCCAAAGCGAGCCCAAAGCACGCGCAGCGATGGCACTGCCGCCGCTGCACAGAATGTTCGTCTTCGTCTTTACAAATGCCCCCCGGGAGTAAAAGGAGCCAACCTGGCGACTCAGGGCGCAGGCAGGACGGCTGGGTCGTAGAATGGCTTGAGGCGCTGGACGTGAACAGTCTCCCGTCCACGGCGGCGGCGATCAGAAGATGGGTTGAGAGGTTCTACAGTGTAATTAACTGGAGATGTGCGCTCCAGTACGCGGTATGGCCATGGTACTTGGCAAGAAATTCTTATGACTATGACAAGCCCGGAGTATTCGTCGGAATCCAGAGCCACACAAGGGAGCCGTTGGAGAAGTGTTGTTTGACTGAGGTCGTGGCGGGATTTCTCTCTGCACTGGGTGTCAGTCGTGAGAGCACGGGCGATGCGGTGACAGTCTTCGGCGTGTTGGGCGGCTTCAGAAAGAGGTGTATACTCGGAAGCAACGGGTTGGTACGCGATAATAGTGTCGATGGTAGCAGAAGGGTGACGGCCGTAAAGAAGAAAGAAAGGAGAAAAGCCGGTAGTGGATTGCGTTGCGGTATTGTACGGAAGGACAATATCCCAGTTTGAGTGGTCTGAAGGGACATACATAGACAACATGTCACCGAGGGTACGATTAAAGCGCTCGGTGAGACCGTTGGTTTGCGGACGATATGCGGAGGTGGTTCGATGAATTATATTGCACTTGGTGAGCAGTCCTTTCACAACATCCGACAGAAAGACGCGGCCTCTGTCGCTCAGCAGTTCGCGAGGGGCGCCGTAACGAAGGATGAATCGGTTTAAAACAAACGAGGCCACCTCTGAGGCTGTGGCGGCTGGAAGGGCTGCGGTGTCGTCATACCTTGTCAAATGGTCAACCGCGACGATAGCCCAACGGTTGCCGGCCGAAGTGTACGGGAGGGGACCGTATAAGTCATTGCCGACGAGGTCAAATGGGCGTGGCGGGCAAGGTAGCGGCTGCAATTCTCCAGCAGAACGATGAGGAGGTGGCTTGTGACGTTGACAGGTAAGGCATGACCGCACGTATTTGCCGATGAATTTGTACATGCCACGCCAATAATATCGTACTCGGATGCGATCGTAGGTCTTGAACACTCCGACATGACCACACTCCGGGTCAGCATGAAAATGGGCGCAGACCTCCGAGCGAAGGTGACGGGTAATAACTAGCAACCACTTGCGGCCGTCTGAGGTGTAGTTGCGGCGATAAAGGAGGTTATCACGCATTGAGAAATGGGAAGCATGGCGGCGAAGAGCGCGCGAAGGCGATGCAGCCGTAGGGTTGGTGATGAAGTCAATAAGAGAAGGGATCCATGGGTCGGCACGCTGCGAGGAAGGCATGGCGCTGATGTGAAGCATCGGTGAAGAGGCGTCGAAGGTGGAAAGGCTGGAAATATTGGCTGCAAGGGGGCAGCGCGATAGAGCATCGGCGTCTTGATGTTTGCGGCCAGTACGATACACGACGCGGATATCGTACTCCTGGAGGCGAAGGGCCCACCTCGCGAGGCGACCGGATGGATCTTTCAGCGAGGAAAGCCAGCATAGCGCATGGTGGTCGGTCACGACTTCAAACGTGCGGCCGTAGAGGTAAGGGCGGAACTTGGTAAGGGCCCAAACTATCGCCAGACACTCTTTTTAGTGACCGAGTAGTTAGATTCAGCCTTTGCTATCGTGCGACTGGCATAGACAATGACGTATTCGATGAAGCCAGATTTGCGTTGTGCGAGTACGGCGCCAATGCCTACCCCACTTCCGTCAGTATGGACCTCGGTAGGTGCGTTTGGGTCGACATGGCGCAGTATCGGCGGTGCGGTGAGGATACGGCGCAAAGAATCGAAGGCGTCGTCACAAACTTGGGTCCACTGAGAAAGATCGGAACTGCCGGAAAGAAGTTGTGTCAAAGGTGCAGCAATTGAGGCAAACTTGCTTATAAACCTACGGAAGTAGGAGTACACACCCAGGAAGCTGCGCAGATCTTTGATAGAAGTAAGTCTAAGAAACGCAGCCACAGCACGAAGTTTAGCCGGGTCCGGACGGACGCCGTCCTTAGAAACAACATGGCCTAAAGTGGTAAGTTGGCGGGCGGCAAAATGACACTTCTTTAAGTTGAGGCTGAAGGCCGGCGTCAGAGAGGCAGCTCAAAACGTGCTTCAGTTGGGAGAGGTGAGTGTCAAAGTCCGGCGAAAACACGACGATGTCGTCGAGGTAACAGAGGCAGGTCTTCCACTTCAACGCACGCAGAATGGTATCCATTATCCGCTAAGAGGTGGCAGGAGCATTACAAAGGTCGAAAGGCATCACAGTAAATTCATATAGGCCGTCAGGGGTTACAAAGGGTGTTTTGGGGCGATCGGCCTCTTCTATGGGTACCTGCCAGTACCCGGAACGTAAATCTAAAGAATAAAATATTTCGGCACCTTGCAAGCAGTCTAGCCCATCATCAACGCGTGGCAGGGGATACACGTCCTTGCGCGTGATCTTGTTAAGGCGGCGGTAGTCTACACAGAAACGGATGGAGCCTTCTTTCTTTTTGACAAGCACAGCTGGTGAAGCCCAAGGACTGCTTGAGGGCTGGATGACGCCGCTCTTGAGCATTTGGTCGACTTGATCTTCAATGACTGGCGCTCGGTTGTCGACATACGATAGGGGCGCTGCCGTAGAGGAGCGTGGGCACCTGTGTCGATGCGATGTGTGACAGTCGAGGTTTGGCCCAGAGAGCTCTGATGGCAGTCGAAGGAGGCGCTGAACTGGTGGAGCAAGTGGATAAGCTGCGTGCACTGCGGCGGAGGAAGATCTGCGTCGATGGAGCGGAGAAACAGTTTTGTAGAGGAAGGAGTGGGCGTAGAAGATGGTGGGCTGAGCGCAGTGAGATTGATGTGCGATGCATCGTCAGTCTCCTCTCGGGTTATAATAGACGCGATGGGCTGGACACTGCCGACACATTCGTCACAGCGCAAAGCAGTAGGGCAGGAGAACGGGTTACAGACCCACAGTACGGATAGGCCAGCAGAAATAGTCAATACGGCGTAAGGCAGGGGAAGACACTTCCGGCGGAGAAAAGTATGAGCTGGTGTGAAAAGTACAGTGTCATCTCGGAGAGGGCCACAAGAGAGGCGCACAAGGACGAAAGAACACGGAGGCAGGTCGATGTCTTCGGCGACGAGGGCTTTAATACATGGCGACGAGAGAGCAGCGTCCGGCAGCGATTGGGGCAAGGCAGAGAATCCGACTTCAGCGCGAGCGCAATCTATGACCACAGCATGATGAGACAGGAAATCCCAGCCCAAATTAACATCGTGTGAACAAAACGGCAAGACGACGGACTCGATCGTATATAGGACGTCCTGAATTAAGACTCGAGTGGTGCAAGCTGCTGACGGCTTGATGGGCTGAGCGCTGGCCGTGCGCAGCGAGAGACCGGCAATTGGCGTCTTACAAGGGTAGACGTGCAGGCTAGTTGGTGAACCATGATTCCTTAAAACAGCGCAAAAGACAGGGACACAGATAGAAATGACACACACAGCGCTGTGTGTGTCTTTGCTATTTCTGTCCCTGTCTTTTGCGCTGTTTTAAGGAATCACGGCGTCTTAACTTTCTTCAAGCGGTGACAAAGTTGTGCGTCTATTACTGAAATTCCGGCGCCAGTGTCGACAAGGGCCATGACAGAAATTCCCTCCACCGAAACGTCAATAAGGCTCGCAGGTGACAACTGAGTTCTTTGGTAGTTCGACGGGGACGCAGTTCTTGCCTCAGGAACTGCGGCATCCAGTTTTCCTCTTGAGAATTATTTGGGCGGCGACGCATCGGAGAAATGGAGCGGCGTCGCGGTGAAGGGGTACGGCGGTCGGTAAACGCCGAACGGTCGGGAGAGGAAGGACGGGCCAACGGACGGGGCTCAGCAGACGCGGAGTATTGACGCTCTGGAGGCCAGTACCCGACAGGCGGGGCCGAAACTGGGAGACGGCGACGACAATGGCGGGCTACATGCCCAGGCAATCCGCAGGTGTAGCAAATAGGCCGGTTATCCGTCGTGCACCAGGGATCTCAGTCTCGCGGAGAGGGTTGCATATAAGGTGCCGGCGCTGGCACGGGCACTGACACTGTAGGGTATGTAGGCGGCTGAATTTGAGCAGCGACTTCGGCGTAAGTCAGTGGATGGGCGACAGGTCTTGGGACGACGTTGGCATAACTCAGAGGGGTGGCGACAGGTCTGGGAGCGGCGTCAGCGTACGTCAGCAGAGCAGCGACATGTGATTGTGAATGGGCGGACGGAAGCGCCTCAGCAACCAGCTCTCGAATAGCATGTTGGAGAGCCGGGGCCAAATATGGTGGCGACCCCTGAGGGCTAGGCAAAAGAGAAAGCTGATGGGCCACCTCCTCACGCACGAAGTCTTTGACTTGCTGCAGCAGAGAGGAGTTGTCAGCTGCGGGTGTCAGTCCAGCAAGTGACTCTACATGAGCTGAGTGCTGACGAGTCAGGAACCGCTGCTTACGCAGCTCCTCGAAGCTCTGGCACAGCGTGATGACTTCTGAAACGGTGCGCAAGTTCCACGCTAGCAGCATTTGAAAGGCGTCATCATCAATACCTTTCAGGATCTGCTTTATCTTGTCAGCTTCCGGCATGCTGACGTTCACTCGGTTGCAAAGGGCGATTAGATCTTCTATATAGCTAGTGAAGCATTCGCCAGCCTGCTGCGACCGTTCATGCAAGCGCTGTTCGGCGCGGAGTTGTCTGACAGCCGGGCGACCAAAAACTTCGGAGAACGTCGTCTTGAAGGCCGCCCAAGGTCCAACGTTCCCTTCATGGTTGCGGCACCATAAATTGGCGACACCGGTAAGATAAAAATGACATTGTTGAGCTTAGTCTCGTCGTCCCATTTGTTATTAGGCTCACACGTTCGTAGGACGCGATCCAATCTTCCACGTCATGTTCATCTGTTCCGCTGAAAATAGCCGGGTCCCGCTGGCGAGGGGAGCCGGTACAGATGACAGTGGGCCTGCTTGGACGGCTTGATTTTGGGTGTCCACAGGCATAGCAGGGGCCAGAAGAGTGCGGTTACGGAGTTCCAGAGCTGATATCGTTACCCGGCGACTCCACCAAATGTAAGACGGGGGTTTATTAAAGGCACTGGGACCTTATTAAAGAAGCAGGGCGGCAACAGTCTGCAGTCAGCCAAAGTGAGCTCAAAGCGCGCGCAGCGATGGCACTGCCGCCGCTGCACAGAATGTTCGTCTTCATCTTTACAAAATAATCAATTTTGTGCACCTATCAGTTGCCGCCTGTGTCTTGGCCAATCCCCCGCAGTGGGTACGTGCCATTATCTAGAGGACAACAACAACAACAATATGAGAAAAGATGACAAAGAAATCGCAACGAAGCACCTTGTACTGACCTTCAATTGATGCGTACTCCCTTACTCTGTTCAAATGGTGCACACAAAGATTGCAGTGCGTCCATACATCCTGAACCCGGCACGTTGCTTCAACTGCCAAATATTTGGTCTTGGCTCCCAGAGCTGCCAGAGCTGCAAAACCTGCGCGAAATGCACTTCACAGAACATGCTTCTGAAAACTGCAACCCGGCATTCCGCCGCGTAACTCTGAAGAGGAGCGCCTTGCCTTTCCAGGTCTTGTCCATCGTGGAGGACTGAAAAAACATTGAAAACAAAAGAAAACATATAATTTAAACATTGAAAACAAAAGAAAACATATAATTTAAACAGGCAAGAAATCGTATCTGAACAGCAAGCTACTCTTCTCTCACTTTGCACACAATCTTTGTCAATGTGTGTGCGACGCGGCGGTCCATTACACCGGCCTCGCACCTACCCACACCACGCGCGGTGAGGCTGTGGCGGGGCCATCTTCATCCCGAGTGGAAGTACCTCAAGCTACTCCATCACCTACCAAGGAGGTCACGCTGCCTCTCGGGGTGACCGGCCTCAAGGTCTCGGCCCAGGAGACACGGTCTGACACAAAGAATCATGTGCAGTCTGCACAATCAACCAGCGCCTGTGAAGAGGTGATGGATGCGATCGAAGGCAGCTCCGCGCCATGGACGTTGCAAGGACGGTGGAACTCCCTCGATCAAAACACAGACAAACCTCAAATCACAAGGCCAATGGACACCGATCCCAGGGCCGATCCAAACTGCTTCCCAACTAGATTCCAGGGGCAAGTAGGATGGTTGACAAAGGCGGGGTTCTCCATATCGCTCCTCGCTAGCTTGACAGAAAAATTGCTGCGACAGCTTTACCATTCACATCGCGCCAACAGCAGCCAGGATCACCGGTAAAGAACGGCGGTAATTCCCTACGTACAAAAACCAAGACACAGACTCAAGAAAAAGGCCGGAAAACAAGGAATACACGTAGCTGTATCTGCGCCCAACTACGTGTATTCCTTGTTTTCCGGCCTTTTTCTTGAGTCTTGATACACGTAGCTGTATCTGCGCCCAACGGAAGACGATGATTAGTGGGCCGGCTGTCTAACACCGGTCCGTAATTTTCGGCTTTATTTTCTCACTTCAGAGGTTTTTCACTTTTTTGTGGCGTGTGTTCTCGACGTGCGACGACCTGGGGGTCCCTGGCCGCCGGCAAAAGCACGTCAAGCGGCCTCCTCGGCGCTGTGCGCCGTATCAACGCCGACACGGAACATCACCACCAGCTGAACTCCATGCTGCACTGATGGCAGCAGCGGCAGCGGCGGGTCCAGCGGCCCCTGCAGTTGCGGCTACAGACCAGGGCCCGGCAAACAAGAGGCTGCGTGACGACCAAGCAAGCAACGAGCCTCTGACCGATCATCCAGAGGACATGGACCAAGTATCATTCACAGTTGTCTCGTACAAGAAAAAGAGAGCTACCGGTGTTCCTGTAGTGTTCAGGCCCACCGAGGAAGGAGGAAGCCTATGGAAAGCCAACCCCAACACTGTGGCTTCGGCGGTTGTAGCATCGGCACAAGAAAAAGTCCTCAGCCATCGCATTCACAAGGATGGAAGCCTGATGGTTACAGTATCGACGCTGCCCGCCGCCATCCGTCTGCTCACGGTAACTACGCTGGCTGGAGTGGCCGTAGAGGCCCAGATCCCATACTCTTACATGGCAAGCTATGGTAAAATACAAGATGTACCTGTCACCTACACAGACGAAGATCTGAAGGAATATCTACGTGACCAAGGTGTCCTTTCAGCAAGGAGGCTCACCGCCTACACTCCTGAGGATGGTGGAAAGATCAAAGAGGTACGCCGTCGCGCAGTTATACTGGAATTCGCAAAAGATGCGCCGCTACCAAAAAGAGTAAGGCTTGGGTTCTGTAGTTACCCTATAACTAAATACGTCGGAGCAGCAACTCAGTGCTATAAATGTCAGAGGCATGGCCACATATCAAGACATTGTAACGGCCCCGTGCGCTGCAAAGTGTGTGCTGGCCCCCACTCGCACAAAGAATGCACTTCGAGAGCACAACCTAAATGCGCTAACTGCGGTGGCCCTCACCCTGCTTCCTACGGAGGGTGTTATAAAAAGAAAGCAGCCACAGTTGCTCGCACGGCAGAGCAAACACAAGGGAAACCCCCTAAGCGCCATGAACCACCACCTAACCCCGACGTGGTTTTCACGACTACGGCAGCTCTTTCCGAGAATCAGTCAACACAGCGTGGGAAAGCACCTGACAAGACCTACGTTGATGCAGTAAAAAAGAAGCGTGGGAAGTCCGTTGGTTCTTCTCCTTCATCAAAGCTGCTGCAGCGCACTGCACAAGACCCGACAAACAGCGTTGCTCGCTCTGAGCCTAAGGCGCCACAACATGACAGGAAGATCAGCGACAAGCAGCAAACCGGAAACTCTGAGCAAGATATCACAAGCCTACTCATTCCGATGCTGTTTGCAGCCATCAAGGCTCTTATCCGTGCAAACCCCTCGTCAGGAGGACTCCCAGAAGTAGAAGCTGTCCTTGCAATGGAGCCGTTGGTGTCGCTCTCCTACGCTCCGCAGGGGCGTAATACCACACTTCAGTAATCATGGCTTCCACAGCGAGAACTTCGCCGCAGCTGACAATCCACAACATCTTTCGTACATGCACCATTTTCCAGTGGAACGCTCGCGGGCTACGCTCTAAACTCTCAGATTTCCGACAGCTCGTGCGAGCGTACCGCTTCCCCTTCATAGTCATCTGTGAATCACGCGCCGAGGAAACTTTCCGACTCCACGGATACTATT
Source organism: Amblyomma mixtum (assembly GCF_055824585.1). NCBI lineage: Eukaryota > Metazoa > Arthropoda > Arachnida > Ixodida > Ixodidae > Amblyomma > Amblyomma mixtum. Next base: position 72,897 of record NW_028317728.1, on the reverse strand, counting down.
TCCATCATTCACAACGACCAGATAACGTCAGCAGATTGCTGATAGGCTTTCGCAAGGATATCCCGGCCTCATCGGTTGATGTCCCGCCTCACAGCGACAATGAATACGTGTGCGCTGTCACAGTTATTGCCGGACAACAGTACACTCTAATTGGAGTATATCTTGAGCCAGGCACGCCATTTGATGCTATGAGACTTGATAACTTGATAGCAAGGACGCCCTCACCGCATATTATTTGCGGGGACTTCAATGCTCATAATGAAATTTGGGGCAGCTCACATACATGTGCCCGAGGTGCCAAGCTTGCAAAACTTCTCTCCAAGCATTCGGTTCAGCCATTAAATGATGGCAGCATCACCTACCTCCGAGGCCCGACGACTACCAGCAGCATCGACTTGACATTTGTCACAAGTTCATTCGCCCACAACTTTGGCTGGTGCACTGATTTGGAGACACGCGGAAGCGACCATTACCCAATCCTCATATCGGCTTTCCATGCGCAGAGGAACCCAAAGAAATTCCTTACAAAATCTACAGACTGGGACGCATACAAGGGCGCTGTAAGCAGAGGAATTACTGCGGCAACTCGCAATGAGGAATTAGCATCAACAATGGCGTATTGCCTGAGAGCGAGTACACAAATTACAACTAAAAATGATAGCCTACCTTCAAATGATGACACATTTCAAATGCTCTGCGCTATACGCCGGCGAGCTGAAAGGAAAGCTCTGCGCACAAAAAGCCTCGATGACCTACGTGCATGCCGACGGGCACAACGTCACATTCGGCGCTATATGGATAAACTCAGTCGGCAAAAGTGGCGTGATTTTGTTCTACGCTGGATGTGCGCCAACCAGTAACCAATATTTGGCGGATAGTTAGAGGTATGCGCGCGCCACCTCAACAACTCCACCCCTTCGCTGCACTCTCCCTTCACGAACAAAAATCTATAAAAGAAGTCTCAGAAGAATACTGCAGGCTACTGTCGGCAGGGTCAGGGCATTCGACACTCTCCGCAAATGGTCAATCAGGCATCCCAAAGGCGGCAGTGCCAGCGTTAGACCTGCCTTTCACAATGGAAGAACTATCCACAGCTATCGCGGAGACAAATAGACACACGTCTCCGGGTCATGATGAAGTGACCTATGAAGCCATTGCAAAGCTACCCCACACCTCCCGTCTTCGACTCCTGGAGTATTACAATTCTTCCTGGATGACTGGTGAGGTCCCCACGGAATGGAAGCTGGCGAAAATTGTGCCTGTTTTGAAACCCTGTAAGCAGCCAACAAGCTACGCATCATTCCGGCCTATTGCCCTACTGAGCTGCGTAGCTAAGCTCATGGAGCGCATGATCTGCAAACGCATAACTTGGTTCCTAGAAAGCCGAAATGAGTTCCCCCAAGAAATGAACGGGTTCCGTCAAAACAGGTCTGCGACTGACAATATCATCTCCCTCGTCTCATCAATTGAGGAGTACCTTCATGCTGGGTACATCCCGACAGCCGTTTTCCTAGACATCAAGGCCGCCTTTGACTCTATCTTTCACCATGCAATACTCGCCGCCTTTGCCAGTCTTGGCCTTGGAGGAAAGCTATACAAATGGATTGGGCATTATTTGAAAGAACGGCAAATTTTTATGACCACTCCAAACGGTCCAACACGCTTTCACGCAGTAGAGAGGGGCGTACCACAGGGAGCGGTGCTCAGCCCTCGCCTGTTCAATATTGCCCTTATACACATAAGAAGAAACCTTCCGCGAGGGGTCCGTATAACAATTTATGCTGATGATATCTGCATCTGGACCGCATCACGTTCGCGCTATATCACCCAGCAACGTCTACAGAGAGCGCTATTGGACATTTCGATGTACCTGGCTTCCAGAGGTCTTCGTCTCTCGCCAGAAAAAGAGTGTTGCAATGGCGTTTACAAGAAAAACGATGACCCGATATCCGCTGCTCCTAGGCGGACGATCGCTACCATATGTACAATCTCAGCGATTCCTGGGTGTTGTAATCGACTATAATCTGTCATGGACACCTCAGATCAAAAAACTCCGCCAGAGGATCACTGCAGCATCGCAAGTTTTTAGGTTCATGGCGGGAACAAGGTGGGGTAGCAACTGCCGATCAATGCTTCTGCTCGAAAAAGCCTACGTTGAAGGAACCTTGCGCTACTGTATACCAGTGTTTAAAAGATTATCTACATCAAGCAATAGGTCTCTCGTTGCCGCACGGAACAACTGCCTGCGAATATGCCTTGGCCTCCCAAAGGGTTCCTCTGCATCAGGAACCGTAGCGGAGGCAGGATGTCTCCCACTAGAGGTGATTGCCGCCCAGGAAACTATGCGTACACATCTCCGCCATGTTCTTCAAGGGAAGAAGCACTTCCTGCACCGTGTCCACCTAACTCACAGCAACTCTAGCTTTGGCCAGGCAGTGCAGCTCCTGCCCATCCCTACTATTAATCAGCCACAGAAACTACTACCTCTGACCTTTCCTCCATGGACACTCTCTCCTCTAAAGGTGAAGAAGTTTGTTCCAGGTGTGAATGCAAAGAGCCGCATGCCACAGGCAGCTCTTCTGCAAACTACTCTCGCCTACTTAACGGAGGAATATAGGCAGCACACCCATATCTTCACCGATGGTTCAACTACTAAAGAAACCTCTTCATGTGGCCTTTATGTGCCCTCAATAGGCCATGCCCTTTCTTACCGGCTGCAGCGGAGGACATCCTCTACGACAGCTGAGCTTCACGGCATTAAGGAAGCTGTTTCTTACATCCTGCGCCGAACCGCCGACCGTTGGGTTATCTTCACCGATTCGAAAGCATCTCTTCAGATCCTGGCCAACCTGCTGAAGAAAACGAATCACCAGCCAGTTTCCCTGGACATCGGATATCTACATCATTTAGCTATTGCCGCAGGCCACTGTATAACATTTCAGTGGGTACCTGCTCACTGTGGCATTCAGGCTAATGAAAAAGCAGATGAAGCGGCCCGTAAGGGCCACCAACATCGGAGATACATTAGAACTTTTTTTACGAAATCTGATGCGTCCCAGGTGGCCAAAAGTTTTGCTTCCGAAGAAATGTATCGGCTTTGGAGTTTGCCGACATATCAGTACCAATTTCTTCACTCAATCGACCCACATCTTAGATCAAGACTCCCACCCAGAATTCCTCGACATCTGGAAACACTTTATCATCGACTTCGTCTTAATGCTGCATATACAAACGGCTTACGATACCGTTTTAGACAAATGGACAGTCCGCACTGTGACAACTGTGCCGCGATAGAAACTGTGGAGAATATCTTGCTTGAGTGCCCTGCATATGCCAACGAGCGTGCGTACTATGAACATTGCATGCAGAAGCTCTGTTCAGTGCCCCTTACAATGGACAAAGTTCTAGGTCCCTTAGCCTGCCTTAGGCAACAGAGACTTGCAATGACTTTTCTATTCACATATTTAAAAGACATTGGACATCTTGATAAGCTTTAAACTCACTTACACGTCACCTTCATGCATTCTTCATGCAGTGAACTTCGTCAGCCCATTTGACGGACTGTGCACTCCATCACTCCATAGGTTACATCAATTCTCGCCATTGCATCCTTAGTACCCATTTCATGGCCGCATTTTATCTTCGTTTTTTTTTACCTCTTGCACTCTGCTTTCCTTCTGTCTTTATCTCCGAAATTCCCCTCCCAACGCATAGTAGCATGCCAGCGATTTTTAAGCGCCGGCTAAATTCTCTGCTCTTCATTAAAGAGTCTCTCTCTCTCTCTGCGCCCAACAAACTAGGAGGACTCTGCAAAAAAGTAAATCAAGAATATCTGCCGAAAAGCGCGTGCAAGATTAAGCACAAAAGACCTTATTTAAAACCCTGTCTGACCTCGCCTGTACATGAGATACCGCTATCGTGTGGTCATCCTACGCTAGACAAAGAGGACGATGCATCAGCGAGCATCTGATGGAACACCCGGTCAATCATTACCAGCACTGACAGCAACCAGCCAATTCGCTGTATATAACGCTCTTGCGTGCCATCCCTCGACCAGACAGATTTAAAAAAAAAATTCGGAAAGCGCACACGTGGGAGACATGAAACTTACCTAATTCGAATCTTGGCGATACGTGCGTCAGCAGTCCATCTTGTAACCTATTATCAAAAGAGACCGTTCTTGCGCTCGTTACCTGAAGCTACCATGGTAGCCAGCGACAAGCTCAAATTCAAAAGTCCCTCTAGTCTCTGGAGAAGGCTTTTTTAGAGCTGTTGACTCTTTCATCTCCACCATCATCAGCCTGACGACGCCCTCAACAGAGCGAAGGTTTCTCCCATATCTCTCCAATAAACCACTCCAGTAAAAGCTGTGGCCACCTAATCCACGCCAACTTCTGAATCATCCCGGCCCATCTAACTTTATTCCCCACACTTTCCTTCTTTTAGAATCCACTCCGCTACCCACAGGAACCATCGGCTCATATCGCCTTTACATTATATGGCCTGCCATGCCAATATCTTCTTCTTCGTTTCGACTAGGATGTGATGCAATCCCTAGCCCATTCTGGTTACTTCCTTCCTCTTCGCGTTGCACCTATCATTTTCCATTCGATAGCCGGCTGTGTGGTCCTCAAATTAGGTTGAACCGTTTTTGTTATCCTCATCGTTTCTGCTCCGTGGGTTACTGCTGGTAAGATACCAGCTGTTATATAAGTTTCCCTTGACGGATACTCGGAAAAAGCCATTCATGATTTGAGAGGTGCACTAAAACGTTGACTGTTTAGTGTGACCCAATCTTCTTTCGCTTGTGGGCGAAGCCCTTCTACAGAGCTCCCGCGGGTGAATAGGCTAGTCCGTCACAAAATCCTGCGTGAAATATTAAGCAGCAGCGCTAGAGATGACGTTCGGAGGAAACGTCGTGCGCTTTATCGAACTAATTCAAGATTGTTGGCTAACGTCGCGACATATCATACCACACTCAACCATTGGCAGCGATATACGTCGTCAGATACGAACAGAAGGATTGTCTGGGCGCCAACTAAGTAGTAGCAGGACCGTGTGGATAGTTTCCACTGCTCGCCGCCGCGGTGGCTCAATGGTTATGGTTCTCCGCTGCTGACCCAAAAGACGCGGGTTCGATCCCGGCCGCGGCGGCTAGAATTTCTTTGGAGGAGAAATTCTAGAGGCCCGTGTACTGTGCGATGTCAGTGCACGCTAAAGAACCCCAGCTGGTCGAAATTTCCGGAGCCCTTCACTACGGCGTCTCTCATTGCCTCAGTCGCTTTGCCACGTGAAACCCCATAAACCAAACAAAACCAGTTTCCACTGCGCTATGGGCGCAGCTCTGACTCCTGGTACATGGTGCATGACATAAATGGACGGGGAAAGGGCGGCGAAGGAGCCGTTCATAGAGGAGAGCGTACGCACCGTAATCTTGTGGAGCAACTAAGTAGGGCTAAGTGACTTCGACGCTGTCGCGTTCGGCATCCGGAGAGTTGGTTAGGAGTACACAATTTTTCCCTCCTAAGACAGATCATGCTCCTCACTAATATGAAAGGCTTATGGAACCTCATCATTGTCAACCAGCTGGATCTATCTCAACCCGCTTTTGGTTAACTGAAGATAAAAAATAAGTGAATTACTCCTGAACTACAGTGCTAAAGTTCGTGAAGCCGGCGCGGCCACATGTTTCCTCGCGATCTATTCCGAGATTAGTAGGGGCAGGTTTCAATTTCATGTCAGGGAACTCCAAATTAGTGACGAAAGCAATTGTAATGGCATGCTTGTGGGCCTCCATTTCGCGGTTGTTGATGTACCGAATAAAAAAAGTTTACAATACAAGCATGACGATTCGGAAGGCTGCTTATTCCGAACCGCTCCCTGCTATCCGGGTGCCAGTCCGGTAAAAAAATTGGCAGAGGCTCAGCTTGGTTAAGCCCGGAAATTGCGAAAGCAACTTCATTCGTTTCTTCAACCCGCATCCGCCGTGTCTACCGCCGCTCTGCGCCGACGGTTGGTTGGTTGCGACTCAGAGAAGGATGAAAAGGAAAGTGCACTGGCCTGCCTACTGGCTCCAGCCGAGCCACCACCGCTGCCACGTGCACACAGAAGAGGGTTGAAAGATATGAGGAAAGATAAACACCACTCATTAAACTTGGCCCTGCACTTGTAGATGCAACCGCATCAAGCGATGTTGACCGGCGTGCTCGCCAGGCTGCTGCATACGCACGTTGTTTAGCGCCGCCGCGGTGGCTCAGTGGCTATGGTGCTCGGCTGCTGGCCCGAAAGACGCGGGTTCGATCCCGGCCGCGGCGGCTGAATTTCTTTGGAGGAGAAATTCGAGGCCCGTGTACTGTGCGATGTCAGTGCACGTTAAAGAACCCCAGGGGGTCGAAATTTCCGGAGCCCTCCACTACGGCGTCTCTCATAGCCTTAGTCGCTTTGGGACGTTGAACCCCATAAACCAACCAACCAACGTTGTTTAGCTAGCCGTTCTTCCCGTTCTTCGTGTTTCTTTGGCGCGGCACCGTCACTTGGCCGCAGCAGATCGTTCCAGCGTCGCCTTGTACACATCATCCGACATAGCGCACTGAGAGGAGCGCACAGTTCTTTCCTTCCTCCCTGGGAGCGCAGCTGCAGCCCCCCCCCCATTTTATCCCGCTCTAGCGAGCGCCCTCTCTCGGCAGTGGCGCAGCCGGCGTGTACTGCTGTACCTCCACCATTGATGGCCCGAGCTGGGTCCCCGGCTCTCGGTCTGTCCTGACATCACGTGGTCACGTAGTGGAGCCGCGCAGCCGGCGTGTAAGGCTTAAAACTAGGGGTGTGCGAATATTCGAAATTTTCGAATATATTTCGAATATTATATTTTTGGTAGTCGAATTCGATTCTAAATCCAAGTATTCGTGTTGTTTCGAATATTCGACCAGACGCGAATATTCGTATCTAGTCGAATATTCATTGCGAGCACCGCCGTGCATTTCGGTCCGCAAGCCCTATCGACAGATATATAACAACATGGCGGCGCCTACACGGAAGGAAAATTCTTTCTTCCTCCAAAGGGCATGCCGAAGCTGACTGCGCTGGTGAGCTTTTCTGTGGCTATACCTGCGAAGCTGGTATAGTCAGAGCTGTGCACGAAGTACCTCGCAATACGTGCCAGGTCAGTGCCAAGTGAGAGGGCATTTTCTGAAGCTGGTATAGTCACAGCTGTGCACGAAGTACCTCGCAATACGTGCCAGGTCAGCGCCAAGTGAGAGGGCATTTTCTGAAGCTGGTATAGTCAGAGCTGTGCACGAAGTACCTCGCAATACGTGCCTGGTCAGTGCCAAGTGAGAGGGCATTTTCTGGAGCTGGTATAGTCAGAGCTGTGCACGAAGTACCTCGCAATACGTGTCAGGTCAGTGCCAAGTAAGGGCATTTTCTGAAGCTGCTATAGTCAGAGCTGTGCACGAAGTACCTCGCAATACGTGTCAGGTCAGTGCCAAGTGAGAGGGCATTTTCTGAAGCTGGTATAGTCAGAGCTGTGCACGAAGTACCTCGCAATACGCGCCAGGTCAGTGCCAAGTGAGAGGGCATTTTTTGAAGCTGGTATAGTCAGAGCTGTGCACGAAGTACCTCGCAATACGAGCCAGGTCAGTGCCAAGTGAGAGGGCATTTTCTGAAGCTGGTATAGTCAGAGCTGTGCACGAAGTACCTCGCAATACGTGCCAGGTCAGTGCCAAGTGAGGGGGCATTTTCTCTGGCTGGAGGAGTCGTTTCAGTTAGAAGGGAACTACTGTCTGACCATGTGGTGCAGCTGGTTTTCCTTCACGACAACCTTTTACGTCATCCCAGCAACGCGCTTCTGTACTGATGGCAAGCTAGTCTTAATCAATGCTGTGTACTAGCCATCTTCTCTGATATTTCCACTCTTCTAAGAATAATGTTCGAGACTTTGATACTTTTTGTCCAGCCACACACACCTTTTGTGTTCATTTAATCATCGATAGTTGAACTGTGATGTTCTTGGGTGCCCAAATAAATGTTTTGTAGTGACCCAGGCAGCACGCCAAGATTGTACCAACAATGGCTCATTGTTGGAATACAGTGGCATCAATATTGGGCTGGCATTGGCATAGGAGCACATTACTACATTTTCCAACCTTGGCCCATACTTCATACCAAGATTGTCTCATTGTTCAGCCATTGTGGCACTGCCAGCATGGGCATATCACTGGCCTTTCCACTCAAACTTCAATGGTCCTGCAAGTATCAGTCCAATATTCAGCCATGCTGGTACTACCACTATGTACTGAACATCAGCTATTCCACTGATGTCCCATTGTTGATGCCAATATTAGTCCCATGGATAGCCATTCTGGCCCTACCAATATGTACTGAAATAACCCACTGTTGATGCCAAGATTGATATGTTCAGCCATTTGGCACTGTCAATGCAGACTAAGCACAGGCTTTTCCATTCATGACAGTGCATACAACCTATCACATCAGTGGCTTAAAGATTGGCATGCCACTGCCCTTTTCTATTTACGACTCGCCAGTAAAGCCTATGTTAATTTTTATCTTCAGTGGCCAACATTAATGCAAATGTTCACTCGTAAGCAACCATGCAAATATTCATAAAATGAGACAACCAAAGTATTCATGAAAACATTTATTATATGAAAAAGTCCAAATAGAATTAATCGTTAGGGGCCGGGAAGGGTGGTGCCAGGGGCTGTGGGATTGGTGGTGGCAGGGGCTGTAGGGAGGGAGGGCCCTCAGGAAGTGGAAGAGGCCAGGGGATTGGGAGGCACACATGTGGGCACAGTGCAGGGGGCTATCCCCGCAATCGCAGGTGGCGTGCTTGGTTGGAGGGGGGAGAAGACTTCGGCAAGGCGTCTCTTCCTTCCATCACAGGAACCGGGCAGCCAGCTGCAAATAAAACCTTGTGCCTCTGATGCGTCAAATGCAGTTTTTCGCAAATGGCATCTGCACAGGAAAAGTGAACAAAGAAAATAGACATTATTTCCAAGCACACAAAAATCATGTCCATCATTTTAGAAAATTGTAAGAAAATAAATTCCAGGATATGGCCAATGAGAAAGGCTGTACTGAAGGGCTCCTGATTAATTTTGGCCACCTAGAGTTCTTAATTTAAGATGCACCGACATCGCTTAGCACACGTGCTTCTTTGCATTTAGCCTCCAGAGCAATGCAGCTACTATGGATGGTGTTTGATCCCTCACTTGGAATCAGTAGCTGAGCACCTGAGTCAGGAAGGACATCAGGTAAAAATATAGTAAACAGATATATTATTACGTGCCTCATAATTAAGGCAACATACAAAACGTGGACACAACTAAACAATGAAGTAAAGAATCACTAGAGGGGCCTCAATCCATTGACACTGACTTGTCGTTGCGATTGACCACCTTGCACCTGCTAAGTGGCATCATAGATGCCCATAAATAGAAGGCAAGTGACTGCAGCTTCTATTACACACCGCAGGTTCGAATGGCATTTTCAGCTCCAATAAGCTTTCCAAACAATTAAAATAAAACTGTGAAAGCATGTTAAATAAAAGGAACATGAAAAACTATTTAATAAAGCTAGAATTTGTTGCGATCATTAAATACTTGTAAATGAAATGAAAACATAGTTCTCTTTTCGATAAAAGGAAGATAACGCATCTGTCCAACTTCCATTTATGAACTGTGTTGCGCTTCAACTGTCATGCACAACAATGAATTTTAACCTGACTAACTCTTTAATGTCGCTTGCAAGGCATGGGCTTTGTCAAGTTGCGACGACAGTCCACCGCTGTGATATATCGCACCTTGCGGAAAAATTTTACACTGTAGTTCAAAAGGTGTACTGTCTTGTTCTCTTATTGCATCAGGCTTGTAGAAGAAATAGGGCTAGGGGTGGGACAAAGGGGTGGTCAAGGATAGGCAGAAGAAAGAGGAAATGTTTGCCCTCGGGTGTAAAAGACACGACCGAATACGCGAGAAAGAGTAGAAAGATTTGGAAGGAAAAGAGAAAATAAGGAGAAAAGGACTAGTGTTGAAGTAAGTGAGTTAGGAAAGCTCAAGGGACAGGTGAGTCCCACTTGGGTGGGCGAGAAAAGGCATAGGACACGAGGGAGGTGGTCAGGGAACACGAGTAAAAAACAAGTGAACACGGGAAGAAGAGTAGAAAGACTTGGAAGGAAGGGTGGAAATAAATAGAAAAGACTGGTGTTGAAGTAAATCATTTAAGAAAGTTTAAGTGACGTGGTGAGTCCCACGCGGAACGGCAAGGAAAAAAAGGCTTAGGACACGAGGGTGGAAGGAATAGGGCTACTGGTCGGACAAAGGGATAGTGGAAAAGAGAAGAACGATGAGAAGAAATGCGAGCGCTAGAAAACACAGTGAGCACGCGAAGAGTAGGAAGATTTGGAAGGAAAAGAGAAAATAGTGAGGGAAGACTAGATTTAAAGTGAGTGAGACCGGAAAAAGGCGAAATCAGGAGACGCGAACCACGTGGGCGGGCGGCGAAAGGCCTAAGAAAAGTCGCAAAAACTTTTGCGGCCGTCGGTCCAGGCTCCTGAACAGGCACGAGGATAACCACACCAGGTAGTTGGTATGGTGGAAGGGCCGAGGAACACTTGGTTAGGAGCGGTAATCCAAAACACAGGGCTCCAGCGCACAGGGCACACACGATCACGTTAGACACAGGATGGCGGAGGGCCGCAAGGGCCAGCGGCACACGCCGCGGCCTCGAGGCGCGCACGAACTCGACGGAGCGAGCGCCGCGCGCGACTGACCGCGTTGACTGCTAGGGCGAGACTGGCAGCGAAAACGAGGCAGCAAGGAACAGAGAAGCGAGCGACGCAAGCCCGCTCCCTTCGAAGGCTCCGGGGAGACTGGAAAATCGCACGCGCAGTCCGTGCGGCGCCAAACGCGACCGCATCGCGATAGGTCATCGGTCGTATGACGTTTACGAAGAAGAGCTAATCAGAAGGCCGAAAATTTTTTTTATTTTTTTTGCTCCTCGTGGCTCTGCCCTCTCCCCCTGATTCACGCTGAAGGAACAGTCTTTTCGGAATACACCGAGGACCCGTCAAAATTTACCAAAGGGTGACCGTCAAAGTGACGGCTAGTTTTTACAGTGCAACTGTAAGAAAAGCGCATAACACTAGGAGGGCTGATAAGCTCCGTTTACATGAACGCGAGAGCAGCGCATCATGTCAACTTTCTCGTGCATCCCACTCATGTAAACAGAGAAAATGCGCCAGGAAAATGCACTAATCCCACAGGCAGGGCGCAGATCGGCAAGTGCAAGTCGAGTGCTGGGGTGAATAGAAACAGGTGCTCGTAGGGCGCCTAGATGTGCGTGCGGTTCTCTCCGCTCTCCCCTCCAACACATCGAGACACCCTCGTTTCGGGGCCCCCTCTTCCGCCCTGGGCGCCTACACAATACCCTCTCGGAAGGAAAACAAAGCAGACCATGCTGAAGTTGTGACCGGCTGCCCCCCCCCTACTTCCGCGTGGCGTATTCTTACATGCGAGCATGGCGTCTCCGCTCCGCGAGGAAATTTCGGGAAAAGAAAATCAGCAACTAGCCCCGCCACTGGGAATTACGATGCGCTACTGCGGTATTTATGTAAACGCGGAGCCCTTCTTAGAGAGCCTTCGTTCTCGCCCAACTAATTCTTCTTCAAGCTACGGGATAGATAATGCCCGATTAATCTCCATATTTCAGAAAAAGCTTTCCAACATAGCTTCGCGACTTGAGAACGGGGATCAAGACTTTTCATTTTTGTTTATCTAACCCACCCTTTTTTCCGCTCCTAGACTGCTCTCAATGTCGTAGGCAGCGTCGCGCTGCCTACGACACGAGGTCGAGCTGCCTATTGCAGGAAGCGATTGTAGTACTGGTGAGATACTGCCAGCTTCGAAATATGGCTGAGCCAACGCAGGGAAAACGTCCGAGAAACTGGTCGAATACTGCCAACTTCTAGAAATGGCTTAGCCAAGGCGGGGAAAACGCCCGAGAAACTGGTCCAATACTGCCAACTTCTAAAAATGGCTGAGCCAAGAGGGAAAACGCCCGAGAAACTGGTCCAATACTGCCAACTTCTAAAAATGGCTGAGCCAAGGCGGGGAAAACGCCCGAGAAACAGGTCCAATACTGCCAACTTTTGAAAATGGCTGAGCCAAGGCGGGGAGAACATTGGCAACGCGGGGCCTTCATAGGACCGTAGTTTGCCAACTCAATTCCTACATTGGACCACTGTCATGTGCTGCTTGGGGATTAAATGCGTCTGTCCTTGATTATTCGATATTCTATTCGATATTCGGAACTAAGTATTCGTATTCGATTCGTATTCTAAAATTTGATATTCGCACACCCCTACTTAAAACCCCTTGATAATTTGAAAGTAGCGGCACTCTCCTCCGCGCCATGCTTTCCTCTTCGATTCTCCTCGCTCGGCGGCTTCGAGCTCTGCGCACTGCGCGCTTTTTCTCCTTGGCGCCCGCCGGCCAGCCGCAGCAATGAGTGAAGCGCGTGTTTTCGGGCCAGGTATGCGCTGCAGGATTGCACTAAATATTTGAAAAATTGAGAAAAAGCCTTTGAGAATGCCGAAAGTAACGTTCATGAGAAATTGGTTTCTTCTTTGTACTGATAGAATGGGGAATACTGATGTAAACAAAGCTTTCAGGCGAGTTCGGTACTGCAGGCACTTTTTAAGTCACATGGCTAGGTGTTTTAATTTGTGCACCTGATCTAGTACGGACTCCGACTTTTCTCTGCGTTTCTTTTTTTATAGCGTGAACTCTGACACCGCGCTAAAAGTTCGGAAAACAACCCAGGCTAGTGCTTTGAACTTTAAGTTCAGAGAAGTTCAAAGCAGGACTTAGTCTATTTCACTACTGTCAAGCTATCTGTCTAAGCATAGTATATGTCGCGTGATCGACCGTGAGTTTCGATCATTGGTAAATTATGCACTTATTTTCACCAATTATTGGGCCAAATTAATTGATATTTAGTAAATTGCAATTAAAGCTCAAATTTGCGCTGCAGCATCGAGTCATATACCGTTGGAAAGCTTAGGCAGAATGTAATGGTAACGTGATAATTAGCAATCCTCATTAATCTACGTTGATTAATTAATTTTGTATAAAACCAAACTTTGAGCTAGACGATTAAGTCATACACCGTTGACAAGCTTAGGATGAATGAAAATGCTCTGAATTAGCAATACCTATTAACTAGCGGTAATGAGCTATATGCAATCAAACCACCCTTTGCATTATAGCATCGAGTCATATACTTTTCGCCCCGCCGTGGTTGCTCAGTGGTTACGTTGCTCGGCTGCTGACCCGAAAGACGCGGATTCGATCCCGGCCGCAGCGGCTGAGTTTCGATGAAGGCGAATTTCTAGAGGCCCGTGTGCTGTGCGATGTCAGTGCACGTTAAAGAACTCCAGGTGGTCGAAATTTCCGGAGCCCTTCAGTATGGCGTCCCTCATAGCCTCAGTTGCTTTGGGACGTTAAACTCCAATAAACCAAACCAAACCATATACCTTTCGAAAGCTTAGGTTGTGTGCAAATGAGGTGTGCTAGTTATCGACGCGAATTAAGGGCAAGTGTAAACGCATTATGCTAGCTAGTCAAACTTAAAGATAAACCTCACAGTAAGAGAGCTAGCGCTCTAACTAGGGTTAGCTAGAACTGCTTCGAAATGTTTTTCTTTGCTTGTGCACACTTCTCTGCAGTAGGTCTTATTTAGCATGCACCCGCTTACAATAAATAAGTCATGAGTGCATCTTCCGTCCATAGGTTTGTCTCATCAGTGGGGAAATGGCTTTTGCGCTCTAGTCTGTTGACTGAATAAAACAGTTGCGCACTTTTAATGCGATTAAGGAGCGCGGACAACCATTCATAGAACATTATTAGGCACTGGTCTCAAAGAAGCTTAAGAATATACTCAGTATACCTGTGAGAGAATGCATTCTATATCTCTAGGCAAGACAAACGCCTCTCGTTAATGTAATGTTATACTTGACTCCGAATTAGGGGATATTAAAGAAAATGAGAGCGTGGTCAGCAGGATGATTTATTTTCGCGCACGCACAAAAAAGTTGAGAAGATGCACTTAACAGACGGGTGTGTCACATAATATTCAGCACCTACGCGAGTGCAGCAATGTGGTATGCAGTATTGATGACAGTTGAGAAAAAACGTGCTCAAGGAAGTACAACAGGGGATTATGTCATAGCTGAAATCAACGCCACTTGGTACATGTAAGAGCAGTTTCATGTAACCGAAAGTTGACAAACAATGGAATCTTACGCTTAAAGGTTGTCTGTTAAAAATTCCTTCCTTCGCTTAGGGACAGGTCGGTGATAGAAAATTGCTGGAACTGCGTTGGGCCTCAGCTTTTTTCCCCAGTTCGTGTATTATTCGTGGCTCAAACTTGTCTTCAGTGAAATGTAGCTAGAACATAGAGCGATGAGTTAACCACTCAGGCAAGATGAAAAAAAAATCTTCTTGCATACAGTTGAAGTGAGTAATATGTCACAGTGCTAAGAATTGTTGCTCGCAAAATGGTCCCCTATTTTTACATCATAACCGTAATCATTATTAACTTCTTAAGCTTCGCAAATCAGCACATTGATACAATGATTCCGTCTGATTTTACACCGATGGGAAAAGCTTTCCCGCACAAAAAGATAACGCGCAAGCGCTTTCAAAGCTCCAGCTTTCAAGGCGAAGGTTCCCGGCCAACGCCTAGTAGTCATGATCAAGGTGAAACGTGTGTGATCATAGGAATACCCCTGCACATTGGCCGTATCCCTGATAAAACCAAACCGCACTTGTTAACCCACTCATGCGTGAAAGCATGGCAAGACACATTGAAGAATTGAAAAAAAAACGCAGTACGAACTACCTAGCGCTCATTACCCGCAATACCGTGGGTTTACTTGCCAATGAATTTTTCAGGGCGAGCATTCATTCTTCCTAAGTTACACTACAAGTACAAACTGGAAAGACTAGCTCCTCCACAAACCACAATCTCGATTTTTAGTAAAGGAGGCCAGGGATCCTAGCATATCGCGACAAATGCAATCGAGAGGCTGTACCTTCCCACATATCATTGACAGAAGAAAGCAGACCACAGTGCCGTATTTCTGACTGTGCAGAAGTCGACAGCGTATGAAATGATGGAGCCTCGCAGAATATTCAGCGTGCTGCAGAGGACAACCTCATTTTTATGCAACGAACAAATTTCCGCAGCAAAATCATTAAGGAGCAAGCAGGAAGAAAAATTCAGGGGCACTTAGGCTCTCTAAAGTGCTGCAAGGCGAAAGCTTTTCCTGTGGCATTGTTGTTTTTTATTTGTCATATTTTATTTTTTTTCATTAAATTTTTTAATCTTTATTTCTTTGTTTTCTTATTTTTATTTTTTATGTTATTTATCAAATCCATGCATTCACTAGACGCCCCTTTATTCATGCCCAAACCGTGAGCCTTCATGGGGAGTGGTAACATCTCCACTCGAAATGCCAAAGGCCCTGGTTCGCTTCCCAGCCTCAACACAGTTTCAGCCTCATCACAGTTTCAGACAGAGCACCGCTATCTGTACTGACAGAGCACCGCTATCTGTCGTGAACGCTAGAAGCGTCGTGAACAAAATCGATGAACTCGAAAGCCTTCTTCTTGGTTGCGGCCCTGACGTCACGCTTCTCACGGAAACATGGCTCCATGACAGTATCCCTGATACTGACGTTATACCTATCTCGCATGATATAATTCGACAAGACCGTGGCTCAAGGGGAGGTGGCGTCGCGGCCATAATTAGGAAGGGCATTAACTACACATTAATTCCTCACAACACA
Source organism: Amblyomma mixtum (assembly GCF_055824585.1). Classification (NCBI taxonomy): domain Eukaryota; kingdom Metazoa; phylum Arthropoda; class Arachnida; order Ixodida; family Ixodidae; genus Amblyomma; species Amblyomma mixtum. The sequence continues at coordinate 57,032 of NW_028317728.1, read as the reverse complement.
TCTGTCGAGATGGTTTGGATTCACGTTCAACTGCACCAAGGCAGCCTTCTTATGGGTGTAGTGTACAGGCCTCCAAATGCTGACATTTCGATTTTAGAATCGTTGTACAACTTTCTTCATGAGCACAGAAAACGTTACCCTTATGTTATCTTATGCGGCGACTTTAATCTACCCATGATAAACTGGGACGAACTATGCGCAAGGCCTTCATGTCTGCACTGTGAACTGCTGCTTGATATTGCTTTTTCTTTTAATCTTAAACAGATAGTGGAAATACCAACACGTGTCACTACGACTTCGAAATCAATTCTCGATCTTGTTTTTATTTCTGCAGAAGTAAGTGATTTAGGATTTACTGTTGAAGTCTTGCCAGGCATATCCGATCACGAATCTGTTCTTTTTAAAAGCAATTTATCAAGAAAGGTGACACGAAGCATCCCCAAGAAATTCTTGGATTTTAGAAATGCTGCCGACGAAAGCGTGATTGACTACTTAGAACAGGATTTTGACTCCTTTCTTCAAAAACACAAGCTGGGAAACTTTAGCGTCAACGATTTATGGAAGTATTTTAAACATTCAGTACATGAATGCACTAAGAATTTCGTTCCCATGAAGTGTAAGAAAGCACCTCGCCACAGTCCATGGATTACTCGGGACATACTGCACCTAAAGCGTCGACTAAAACGCTGTTCACGCCTCAATTCTTGCACCACTCGCTCAAGGCTACAGTCATTGCGCACTGAACTTAAAAATAAAATTAAATTATCTAAATACCACTTTTTTAACGTAAGATGCACATTTTCTTACAAACGCGCCAAGAAAGTTTTGGATGCATTTAACAAACAAAAAAGCTCCGGTGACCAAAGTCAGACTGAACGGTACCGAGACCACTGATACTCAGTGTATTGCCGAGGCTTTCAACGCGTATTTTGCTTCCGTATTTTTACAAGCTGACAATCATAGTCCTGAATATGTATGCCCAAAATATGAGCTGCCGAACCTTTTTATTAAGGAACAAGGCATTTTTTCGTCACTGTTAAACTTAGACACAAAAAAATCTGCCGGACCAGACGAAATATCCAACAACTTTCTATTTAGGTACGCAGAATGGTGCTCGAAATACCTGCTCATAATATTCAACGAGAGTTTGAATCAAGCTACCATTCCCGATGATTGGAAAATGGCTAAGGTCATCCCTATTCACAAATCTGGAGATAAGGCTAGTGTCAACAATTACAGGCCTGTTTCGCTCCTGTGCACCGCTAGCAAGGTAATGGAGCACTTTATTTTTAAGCATATAAGCAGTTTTCTGGAAAATAATAATTTCTTTTCTGAGGGACAGCACGGTTTTCGACGTGGCCTATCCACGGTTACGCAACTACTACACACTACTAATGACCTCATGGTAGCTTTGGATCGGGGTGGGCAAATTGATATACTGTTCCTTGACTTCGAAAAGGCGTTTTACCGAGTCTGTCACAAAAGGTTATTACTTAAGCTAAAAAGTGTATTGCAAAATGAACAAATTTTGAATTGGCTTGATTGTTACTTATCCAATCGACAACAGTATGTCTGCATTGAAAACTCACTTTCTTCATCTGCCCCTGTATTATCCAGTGTACCACAAGGTTCTGTCCTTGGACCTCTTCTTTTTCTGATCTATTTAAATGACCTGTCTTTGGATTCCTCTGTACAATGCCGGTTCTTTGCCGATGACTGCATCGTGTACCAGGTCATCGACTCTGTGCAAGATAAAATTGTGCTACGTGATTACCTCTCTGCAATTACCAGTTGGTGTCAATCCTGGCGTATGAACCTAAATGTCTCTAAATGTGCCCACATGATGGTCACAAGAAAGAAAAAACCGTTAATATATACTTACAAAATTAACAATGCTGATGTCAAGCGGGTTGACAACTTCAAATATCTTGGTGTTATAATTGACTCCAAATTAACGTGGAACGCACATGTTGAATATGTTGTGTCGGCGTCACTAAAAAAGCTGTGGTTATTAAAGCACCGCATGAGGCACTGCACTAGTGCAACAAAACTTGCAGCATTCACGACACTCGTTAGGCCAATTCTTGATTACGCTGACACTGTTTGGGACCCTCATACTAAGAAAAACATCAATCACATTGAAGGGGTACAAAAGAAAGCACTTCGATTCATTTTTAACGCTTACCATAGAAGTATCTCTGTTTCAGACCTGAGAACACGAGCTGGGCTCCCGTCGCTAGAAATGCGCCGCAAACTACACCTCCTACAAATGATGTACAGTATTGTCAACCACCATGTCAAAATAAATTTTCATAATTACATGCACTTCAACGAATCCAGGAAAACGAGAGGCAAGCACAGCAAAACAATTGTAATGCCGCAGGTTAAAACTAACGCCTACCGTTCATCATTCTTTCCTCGAACCACAGCTGAGTGGAACGCCTTACCCTATGAAGTAGCTGACATGCCCTCAGTTGAATCTTTTGTTACAGCCGTGTCATCTTATCTATGATGCTGCAAGTATTTCTTTACAACGCTTCTTGCTTTGCCGTCCGCCTTTCAAAGTGTATTCCTTCTTTCTTTTTTTGTGTGTTTTTGATTGTGCACATTCCTTCATGGCTGATTGTCAATAGCATGTTTTCTTTCTTTGCCGCTGTTAAACTCACCTTAGCAATTATTCAAGAACAATGTATCCACTCCTGCTTTGACTGCCAAGAGGCAGTTGGCAGTATTTTATAAATAAATAAATAAATAAATAAATTTGTAAGTAGTGACTCCGAAACGCGGACAAACTTGCTAACATCCATTGGCAATGACAGTATGAGGCATTAAAGGCTTTCGCCTTAATAGAAAACGCAGCGTCAGGTGACGCGTTATTACGGGCAGTGAGAAAGGCGCCTTGCCTCGCAAACAACGCTGTTCTTTGTAGGAATAAAGATCTTTCGGCCAATATTGTGACGCCACTGTTTCTTGCGCAAGCCGTCACGCTTGCCTTGATGTATCATGATACCGCATATTCATCTCGAGGCCGTTTGCTGCAGTTTTACGCGCAACAGAACGGCACAGCGCATGCACGTTGTAATAAAAGCACTGCGCGTAATACTCACTCGCCGAGCCTAGGAGAAAAATGGCGCGAAGGAAAAAGAAAAACACAAGCAAAACGCCGGACCCCCGCGTTTCCAGGGGCAACGGCAGGGAGACCAATCGTAGCGCAGGAAATCGGGTGGAGAGCGGGCCCACAGGGAAGGGGCGAGGAAGAGGCGTTGAGGTCGCGCGGCGCCGGCAAAGTTGAATGAATGGCGGAGCTTTCATACCATCAAGGGGCTTTAGTAAGGCTGTACCTCCTCCATCGATGGCGCGAGCTGGCCCCGTCTGTCCGTCTGTTGTGACGTCATACGGTCACATGACGCGCGGCTGTGTAAGGAGGCGCCACGACCATCGATGGCAGAAAAGTGCAAGCAGTGTTGCTTTCGCAATAAAAATATAGTAAGAGGCACGTGATGAATGAGCCAAGGAACAAGGCTTATTCACAGAGGCTAATTTATATTCCGGTAGATAAAGATATAGCGCACCCTGTTGGCTCCGTGTTTGATATCAGTGTGCTCTTGAGGGTAGCGAAGAAAGGTGAGCTTTTTATGTACTTTGCAGTGCAGAAAAAAAGGATAGTCAACTACAGTCAGTTGCAGTGTACGGCATGCCTCAGATTTTTTAAGTGCAATATTCGCGCCCTAGATTTTGCCACAATCACTAGTTTTCCTTTCCTGTCTGTACTTTCCGCTGCGTATATCGCCAACGAAGCAAGGTACCATCCCTTCGTTGGCTCGGCGAGAAGGCTCCAGAGCGCTGTCGAAAAAGCATTCACGCACTGCTTTTCCCTGTTCTTGCAAATTGCTAAATTATCCTATTCAATTCCTATTAAAACAAAATCACCTCAATATTTATTTCGTCTATTCCTTCAAACCTCCGCATAAAAAAGTCTTCTAAGTCTGTAAGGTAACTATCAGGAGCATATCCACTCCCTTAAATGGTAGCAGTCGGTACGGAAGCGCCGTTAATCCTTTGTGCGCACCGGCAGTGTGCACACAATATCTGCAATATCTCGGGCAGAGTGACTCTATGAGCTTGCATGAAAAGAACCTGTATATATGTGTATACAGGTGGGCATATATTTTAAAATTTTTATTTATCAAAAACAACCGCAGAATTTTCTGCCTTCGTCAAGTGCATTGTATAATACAACCACAATTTTCTTGAAGTCCCTCTCACACGCTCTAAAAAACTTTGATACCTCTGTTCAACTCCAACCCGTTGGGGAGCAATGACACCTTTTATTTAATTATAGAGCAGCATTCACACAGGTCAGTCACGTGTCGCTTTCTTTGGACAGACCCGCCGCGGTGGCTCACTAGTTACGGCGCTCGGCTGCTGACCGGAAAGACGCGGGTTGGTTTCTGGCCGCGGCGACCGAATTTCGATGGAGGCAAAATCCTAGAGGCCCGTATACTGTGCGACGACAGAGCACGTTAGAACCCCCAGTGGTCGAAATTTTCGGAGCCCTTCACAACGGCGTCCCTCATAGCCTGAGTCGCTTTGGGACGGGAAACCCAAATAAACCTAACCAAATCAAACCAAGCCTTCCTGGGACAAATTTTATGCCCGTGCTCAATAGACGAATTCCATGCGCAGCATGGCCATACATTTTCAGAAACTAGCAGTTGGAAGGCCACAGAATTTTTCTTTAAATAGACTGTTAGCTCAAAGATAACTTTTACTTGAACTACAGCGATTTTCTAAATGATATTGTTGGCTACCTCGACAACGTTTTTGCGCATGGCAAAAAGGTTCACTGATATTTATCAGGTTTTTAGGTTTTGCCGAAGGTTTTTCAGTGATTCAATCATAAACTTCTATTTTCCACAGGCTTAGATGCATATTTTTGAGCCATTAAGGAGCCTGTCCGCGCTAACGGTTCTAGACCCAGCTGCCTGTCAAATAACTAGGGCCGGACGCTATGCACTTAGGAGTTTTGGCCCAGACATTGCCGGCCGTCCAAATTATGGGAGTTTCCGAATTCGTAGGGGTCAGACTAAAATGGTTTTTGAGTACTAACGGCCGTAACTCCCATATAATCCAGGCATGTCCATATAGAGCAGCTCTTTTGATTGTGGCCCGCATATAGCAGCCGGCGAACCATATCCATTCAGTTGCATGCCAGCGGTTGCAGTGCATTTTTTTCTTTCATTGTTAATTGTGCGTAAGTCGTAACTTATAAAAGCAAATTGTATGAATTTCAGTACTCCGCTTTTCCGATAGGCAAATTTGGGCAGGATCACGATGCGAAAAAATAATTGGCTTCTTAAATCATTTTTCGTAGTCGATCTAACCAATTTAGCACATCTATGAGCGAAGGCTGTTCAATATTTCTTTTCGCCATACAGGTTAACCCAACGCTGTCCAAAATCGCTCCCAAGAGACGTAATTCTCCGTCCACTTACGCACTTGCTAACTGTGGTAGGTAGTGTCCATGCCGTTCATGTCCACTGATTTAGGATGGGTTGAGTTAGAAGCGAAAATAAAATATTCAAATAAGTCGATGAGATCTTACGTCTGAAGGTGTGCAATACGACGTAGAATGCCGTGTTAAAGCAAATCTATAACAGCTTTAGCTGTAATATTTTCAGCAAATGAACCGAGCAAACAACATTTGGATCATTGCGATCAGCGTACGTGTGTACGGTGGTAACATACAGGCAGTGTAATTCGTGTAGTATTTCATTTCATAGACTACAAGTATCTCCCAAAATTTCCTACTTGATTCACGTTTCTGTGCATGCATGACGATGACCACTAGCCCTCAACTCCTCCCCTTGCTTCTGTATACCTGTTGCCAGCACCGTTCCTGCGGCCTTGTGACACAAGCCACCCCTTTAACATCGTTTTCGTTTCCCTTTACATTCTGTTGACCAAAAAGAAGAAACTTCTGGGAAACAGCAGCGCCCCTTACGTAAGAGAGTATCGCACTGATCAGCCACCTCATGCATGCCTAATTATGGTTAAAATAGTGAATACCTCATGTAGAGCAACCTGTGTAACATATTTACGCATCAGTGCCTCATTCCTTGGACCTCCCTGCGATCTGTAATTAGGGTCCTCATTTGTAGCGCGGAATTGATTTGGGTGGCTCCGCTGCTTGTCCCGTTGTACACCACAGCTGCCTCGGTGGCTTATTCGTTATGCTGCTTGTCTACTGACCCGAAAGACGCGAGCTCTATCCTGGCCACGGCTTTCGCATTTTGTTGTAGGCGATATCCTAGAGAACCTTGTATTGCGCGATGTCAGCGCACCTAAAAAGCCCGAGGTGGTTAAAATTATCCGCTTCCATTCACTGCGATGTCTCACGTAGCCTGAGGCGGCGAAATAAATGAAACCTTTTTAAAGCTGAGATGAAATGCAAGTAATTCATTTTTCCTTAGAATACTCTCCGTCTGAGAGAGGTTCGATTGCTTTCCCACCCTGTTCCAGTGGCTGCCGTTGAGCGAGCGCTCCTCACCTGTGAAGTGTACGGCGACGAATTTCCTTCGTGGCAGCAGCTTGACTAGCACTGATGGAACGAGCACCCTCAGGAACCAACGCTGCACCTCAGTTCAACCGATGAAAGGGAGGAGCTCCCGTTGTGGTAGCGGCGACAAGCAGAACCTGCAGGGCTGCCAGTTCAAGCATTCTTGTTCGACGTGGTGTGACACAATTGTCTTGTTTCTGCAGAAATGAAGATTAGTTCTTGCATTACAAAAGTTCGTAAACTGCATTTTTAAATCGTTGTATCTTGCTCAAAAGGGCAGGAGTGGGGAGGACGGGGGGGGGGGGGGGGGGGGGGATCTGGCGCCAGTGAAACTACGCCTTGGGCTAATGCTTTATTGAAAAAAAAAAACTCGCTTTCTTTTAGTCCGTGTGGATTCAGGGAACAGCGAAATGTCATGCGACAGGTCCAACCCTCCAGCTATCTTGGCATGCCTTGTAATATGTGCGTGTTTGCAGCTGTGATGAACTAAACTGGCCCCGAGAATTCCTTAGCGCCTATAATCAATGCCTGTTTTATTGATGCGAGTAACTGCAAGTGACTGTGTTGCACGTCTTTTTGGGGAGTGAGCGGCACTGATTTCATATTTAGACATAGGTGTTCGAAGCGCACACCCGGCATCACTTGATGCTTTTAAATGCTATTATATGCTATGGTTACAATTTCAGTGGAAACTGTTTCTTTTTATTTTGTTTTTATTTCTGACCCCTGTGGAAATAAACAAAAGCCGAGAACGGCGCGCATCGTGTTTCCTAGTTATTCTTCGTGTCCTATGCCTTAGTGTTGATGAGAAACAGCAAGAGAAGCCTCACATGAAGCGAAATGAGCGGAATATCACATAAAAGCCTGGATGTTTTTGCGGACTTTAAATAGTCGGTCGTTCAAAACGGTCTATCGTTTAGCTCGTCTTTTAGTTGTGACCGTGCGCTGCCCGTTTACGGAGGGCCGCTATCTGCGTCGACATCTTTTCTCTGAGGGACCCCGAAGGCGCTTGAACAATAGACTGTAAGGCGTCAGGAATCGTCGGGTGCCGAGGGTGAAGGTTCATTAGGGGTGCGAAGGCCGACAGCCTGGCTGTCAGCTTTTTTCGCTCGCCTACAAGCATTTAAATGGTCCTGCACACCCCGCAGGAGTGATAGGGGGGCCGGCGGCTGGAGGTCCTGGGAAGACTGTGAATGCTGCAGGCGTCCACTCTGAGACGGTGCGAGGGAGACGCTCCAGCCTGGAAAGAAGGACCGCTTGAATGAACGAAAAAAAAAAGGCAGGAAGCTAGCCAGTGATAGCGAAACCGGCGGGGGGGGGGGGGGGGGGGGGGGCGGCTGATAAGCGAGGCCTTAGACGACACCACTGGCAGTCGGTCCTCCGGAGCCTTCCGCGTACAAGCCATCTAAGAGAAGCTTAGTCTTAGCGAACGAACACGGCCAACTATGCAGTCCCTCCGTTCCTTCTGACGAAGACTCCGGCACCGAAGTAGCGGCGTGTGAGCTTGGGCACCCCAGCATCCGCATCATGTACTCAATATGTAATTCTTGAATATATCTGTTTTGCTCCAACTGGGTCTAGCGGTGTCGGCCTCTCCGTCGCGTGTGGACCCGCGCAGTATGTGGAGCCATCGCAGTGCTTACAATTTCTGGTTCAGTTTATTTTTCCGTCACGGGTTCTAGTGTTTAGTGTAGTCAGAGTCGCGGTCTGAGGTGTAATCGTGCAGGAGTCCAATTTAGGATATATGGCTCCCTTTTGAGAAATTAAGTTATGAAATAACTGCACAATAGACCACTGTTGAGGCGCTCTATCATACCAAGCTGTAGGCGCAGGCTGCAATGAAGAGAAAAAAAGTGAATCAATTTTGGACTACGATGAAGAATTCGTACATGGAATTAGCAGAAAAAGAAATACTTTTCGTGTGCTTGAAACCAGATATGTTAAAACGTCGCGTCATCTATGGCGGACGATTTGAAGTTAAGGTTTCGAAACCGGGTTACCAAAGCTGTCGAAGCTACAGCACAGAAGATTCAGCCACGAATTGCTAAGTTTGCGACTTTTTTAATCGACGCAACCGCTCGGAGGACTGGTGATAAGTACAAAATTTGCAATTTCTTCACGAAGAGTGCATGGTGGCATGCGGTCGGGGTCTCCGAAAGGAGTGTACAGGTTACATCGAAACTCTATACTGCTGTATGCGGATTAAGAAGTTCAAAACACACGTCGGTATAGCTCTGCAGCTTTACTTGCTAAGGCACATGCCTTCTCATTTAGGTTGGGAAATGTAGCAGGCGGAAAACTTGAGTGGCAGATCAAACCTACTAGAGAACCTTCTTTCCTAAAAAGGTGAAGGCAATGATTAACTTACATGAGCTCGAAGGTTAGGCTTGGGGCTCATACCTAGAGAAAAATTGCTGCGAATATTCAGTTGAAGAGCTTCATTGCCTCTACTCCCTTCAAAACCTTCTTTCAAAGAGGGAGTATTCGAAAAGAAATGGTCCTTTGCCTTTAGCAGAACTCAAGCGTGCCATTCTTATTCATTCCAGTGTATGAGTACATCTGAGTGCACAAAAGCCTTTAGAAGGTCTCGCCTGCAACGCGCTAGGGAGCATTAGAACAGTGTTATGGATATAGCCGGATATAGCGTAAGTCTCCAGTCAAGCTCTGCCCACATTCAAGACCGCAGCACAGGATTACTCCATGGCAAAACGTAGTCTATTGTTATAACTTTTTGTTGCCCATCAAGAGGGTAAATCGAAGAAAAATTACGGGCTTTAAAAATTTGATTCGCGGTTTGTTCAATACAGTAGACATTAAGGAGTTTATTTCGTTTACTATGGGTACTGGCCAGCGGAGTAATACTGTCCGCTACGGACCGTTAGCCAGTGTAATGTAAGCAACTACTCTTTTTCAAACTTGTATCTGCTGAACATTATTTGCTCCAAACATTCTGGCAGAATTTAGCTATGCATTAACCTATGTGTTCGCGTGATAAAATCTTTTTCAGTGTATGTTATTGCGAATACCTTTTACAGCTGCAGAAAATATTTCCTGCTCTGTTCATGCATACTACTTCACAGCTACATTTCAATACGGCGGCATGTTTGTTTTCTTTTCAGTAATTAATAGGTCCCCTATGTGGTACAACAGAATCTTTGATTTGTAAATTATACCGCTAATTCTTGAAGAATGAATCATGTGTGCTTTCATTTCCTATATTGCTTCTGCGCAGAAAAGTTCACATCTGTCCTCCTGATATATACTCCTATTTGGGCCCTCTGAGGTATTCGTATGAATTGTGAGCGCCAGCTCATCCCCGCCGACGGAGATCCTTCGCCGGAGGGCGAGCAACCCGAACTTTGAGTCCGAGCAACCCGAGCCGCCCTTGGTAGGAGAGAGTGATGTGAGGAGAGGATGAGGAGGACGAGCGCTCGCGCGGCGCGTAAACAACAGACTCAGGTGTTGGACACGAAAGAAGCAACATGGCCTCTTGTTAACCCAGTGATCCTTTGTAACGGAAAGACGAATAAACGTCTTTTCAATTGTTCGTTTATCCTAACAGTTCAGAAGTGGGATACAGTCAACGTTCGCCCGAACTTACGAAGTTAACCGGCAAGCCCCACCATGCCTGTCACCCGCACCGGAGCATCTTCAACGGATATGGCAAACGAAGATGGCGGACGACCGAGCAACGATGGCGGGAACGACGACGCCGACGACTCAAGTGAAGGCGGATCGGACAACGTGGTGACAAGTGGAAACTTATCCCCGATACCTCCGTCAACGATTAACGTGGCGGAAATCCTGCAGGCCAGCGTTCAGGCCGCAGTGAGAGAAGCCATCAATGGAATTGCCTTGCTTCAGACGCAGCAAGCAGCGGCCACACCCACCATCGGCGCGGGAGAGACAGCTCGGTTAGTGCCATCGTTTGATCCAGTGTCATCCAGCTCTCTGACAGTAGACGCTTGGATAAGACGCGTGGACGACTTGGCACAAGTCTACCATTGGTCCGACCGGCTGATATCTGGAAACGCACTCTCGAGGTTGGAAGGGCCTGCAAAGACATGGTATGACTCCCTCTCTTCCGTCAACAAAACATGCCCGGAATGGAAAGAAGAAATTAAGCGCGCCTTCCCCACGACAGCGGGATTTCAACGACTACATCGGGAAATGCAGGAGCGACGACAAAAGCGCGGTGAGCCCATCGAGTGTTATTACTACGACAAGCTCTCGAAAGCTCGCCGTTGCAACCTTACAGATGAAGCATGCATTGAATACCTCATCACGGGGCTATACGATGACGACGTGATTAGAGCAGTGAGCGTACGCACGTACGAGTCGCCGGAAGACCTTCTTCACTGCCTGAAACGCCTCGAAGAAAGATTGGGAAGCACTGCCTCCAAAAGTTCAAAATCAAGTGGTCCCCCGAACTATTCTCGTTTCCCCGCATATGCCAACGCCGATGGCAACAAAAGCGAAGCAATGGCGTCGGCCTTGAACACTACCGACCACAAGAACCTTTCTCCGAAGGCGAGGAGGAAGCCGCCGTGGAATGAAAGAAGAGAGCCCCTCTGCTTCAACTGCAGCGAGTACGGTCACGTGTCCCTCAAATGCCCGGCCCCACAGCGAAAGGCGAGATGCAACGCTTGCGGACGAGTGGGCCACGGAGAAAAAGACTGCAGGGCAAAAACGGAGGGAGGAGCGCGCGTCGCTCAGAACGCGTTGGGGTTTGACCTCCGAGCCGCTGAAGAGGCGAACGAAAAGTACTTTATGATGGCGAAAGCGAACGGCTGCGACATACGAGCATACGTCGATCTCGGTAGCCAATGCGTAACTCTGCGGAAGGAGGATGCCAACCGAATCGGAGTCGCTTACACGAAGTTGACAAAGCCGTTCACGATCGGGGGCTACGGGTCCGGACATGTGACACCGTGTGGGGAAACGAACATCACCCTCACGGTCGACCAAGCTACAGCGGACGTTCCCGTGCTGGTCGTGCCGGACGCGTCACAGTCCATACCCCTACTTGTGGGCCAACCTTTCACCGAGCAACCACACATCACGATTGTGAGGCGGAAGAACACAGTGCGGATTTTTGAGGAGCACAGGAACGAGGACAATAGAGACGACACGCTCCAGTCCATTGAAATTCCAGAGCTCCCAGAACGACCTGTGTGCCTATGGGCGAAGGAAACAAAGGTTGTGCCCCCATAATACGTGGGTTTCGTTAAGCTCTACGCCACTGGTAGCGCACCACGCTCAGATGTCTTCGTGGACATGCAGCTCAGGTGCCAAGAAGGTCGAGAGCATTGCATACCACGCTGTGTCCTCAGCGTTGACGGGACCAACGAAACAGTAGTCCCTATAATGAACATTTCCAATCATGAACCGACCATCAAAGAGAACGAACGAGTCGCACGAGCGGAAATTTGTTACCCAGACGATGCATCGCCACGAGAGGATGAGTCGGACATTAGCACTGACCAGCCCTTATTGATACCGAGCGAAGAGATTCAAGTAGGTCCTGGTGTTGCTCCTGAGGAACGTGCAAAGCTCGCACAGCTTATTTTTGAGTATCGGGACTGCTTCGCAACCACCGTTTCAGAGATTGGCTGCACAAATGCCGCTGAAATGAGCATTGAGCTAACAACGCTGGAGCCAGTGAAATTTCGTCCCTACCGACTCTCTTACGCCGAACGGGCACACACAAAAGAAATGATTGAAGAATTAAAGCAAGCTGGCATTGTTGTCGACTCCAAATTGGATTATGCAAGTCCTATCCTACTGGTGCGAAAAAAGACAGGGGAGCAACGAATTTGCGTGGACTACCGTGCTCTCAACCGTGTCACAAAAAAGGACCGGTATCCACTGCCTTTAATTGAGGATCAACTGGACCGTCTGAGAGGGAAATGCTTCTCCACGAGCCTAGATCTTGCGTCAGGCTACTATCAAATTCCTATGACCGAGGAATCGAGACACAGGACTGCGTTCGTTACTCCAGACGGCCATTATGAATTCGCTCGAATGCCATTTGGCTTGGCCAACGCACCGGCAGTGTTCCAGAGAATGATCAACGCTGTACTGGGTCCCCTACGGTACACCGTGGCTCTCGTCTACATGGATGACCTCCTGCTGCCCACAACGACCGTGGAAGAGGGGCTTGACCACCTGAGAATGCTTTTGGATGTCCTCCGTGGAGCGGGATTAAAGCTGCGATTAAGCAAGTGCCGTTTCTTCTTCGAGAAAGTCGATTACCTTGGCTACGACATTTCTGCCAGAGGAGTGCGACCCGGAAGTTTAAAGATCCAGAGCGTCGCTGACTTTCCCGAACCAACGAATGTACACCAGGTGCGTCAGTTTTTGGGTCTTGCAAGCTATTTTCGAAGATTTGTAAAAGGGTTCGCCAGCATCGCTAAACCTCTAACGCGACTGACGTCTAAGGACGCAGTTTGGAAGTGGACTTCAGTGCACGAAGCCGCGTTCACTGAACTGAAGATGAAGTTGACTGAAAGGCCAGTTTTGGCGCATTTCGCGTTCGACGCAAGAACAGAGGTGCACACGGATGCCAGCAAAGACGGCCTAGGAGCGATACTTCTGCAAGAACAAGCAGATGGGCAGCTTCATCCTGTCATCTACGCAAGCCGGCGGACAACTGACTACGAAGAGAGATACCACTCATACGAACTAGTAGCGCTTGCGGTTGTTTGGGCGTTAGAAAAGTTTCGAGTGTACCTAATCGGGATGAACTTCAAGGTGGTCACTGACTGCAACGCAGTACGGGCAACGATGAGCAAAAGGAATCTGCTTCCCCGTATTGGCAGATGGTGGCTGCGACTGCAAGAGTTCACCTTCGACATGGAATATCGTAAGGGGGCGGCAATGGCTCATGATGATGCACTAAGCCGCTCTGCATACGACCCCCCAGAAGAGACGGATATCGTTCCTGGCCTTCACGTCCTTGCAACATGCATAGCGACAGAAGACGTGCTAACCGTTGCCCAGCTGAATGATCCAAAAGTTCAAGCTTTGAAGGAAAGGCTAGAAAAAAAAGAAGACCAACGCAAGCAACAGGAGCGGCACAACAGGAAGCGGGTGGAAGCGCCGACATACAATCCCGGAGATGTTGTACTAGTTGAGCGAAAACCGGCAGCAAGTGGGGAGTCAAGGAAACTGAAAGAAAAATACAAAGGACCGTATCTCATCCGAGAAAGGCTTCCCAACGACCGCTACCGCATCGAAAACGTGCCTCCGGGGCGGCAAAGGCGAAGAGCTTACAGCAGTATTGCACCGGTTGACAAGCTGAGGCTTTGGGACCGGGAATTCCACGGGACAAGTTCGGAAGAATCGGCCCGCGAGGACGATTCCGACCGGGGCGGTCGGTGGCACAGGATGGCCGAATGCGAGCGCCAGCTCATCCCCGCCGACGGAGATCCTTCGCCGGAGGGCGAGCAACCCGAACTTTGAGTCCGAGCAACCCGAGCCGCCCTTGGTAGGAGAGAGTGATGTGAGGAGAGGATGAGGAGGACGAGCGCTCGCGCAGCGCGTAAACAAGACTCAGGTGTTGGACACGAAAGAAGCAACACGGCCTCTTGTTAACCCAGTGATCCTTTGTAACGGAAAGACGAATAAACGTCTTTTCAATTGTTCGTTTATCCTAACAGAATGAAGAAGCTTGTTGCTAGTTTCAAAGAAGCCCATTTGGCATCAACGCGTGAGCATCGTTCTTGTGTCTGTAAATGATGGTTCGTTACTTTCTACGTAAACACTTTTTATGGGCGACGTCCTGCATGCACCAGTGGAAAGACGCAACCCTAAATTATGTACTGGGTCCAGTCGTTTTAAGGTTCGATGGTCTCGCTGACTCCCACACTATACATTCATAATGCAAGGTAGAGCGTACTACAGAGTGGCAAATTTCGCTACTGCATTTCGTGTTTTCGCTACTGCATTTCGAGCATGTTGAGGGACCGAGAGGTTTTCTTTTTCAATGCGCTTGTGTGAGGTAGGAAAGTGAGTTTTCTGTGAAATGTTATGCCTAGAAATTTATATTGTAAAGACGAAGACGAACATTCTGTGCAGCGGCGGCAGTGCCATCGCTGCGCGTGCTTTGGGCTCGCTTTGGCTGACCGCAGACTGTTGCCGCCCTGCTCCTTTAATAAGGTCCCAGTGCCTTTAATAAACCCCCGTCTTACATTTGGTGGAGGTGCTGGGTAACGATATCGGCTCTGGAGCTCCGTAACCGCACTCTTGCAACACCTGCTATGCCTGTGGACACCCATAATCAAGCCGTGCAAGCAGGCCCACCGACTGTCATGTGTGCCGGCTCCCTTCGCCAGCGGGACCCGGCTGTCTTCAGCGGAACAGATGAGCAGGACGTGGAAGATTGGATCGCGTCTTACGAACGTGTGAGTCTCTATAACAAATGGGACGACGAGACTAAGCTAAACAATGTCATTTTTTATCTTACCGGTGTCGCCAATTTATGGTACCGCAACCATGAAGGGGACGTTGGAACTTGGTCGGCCTTCAAGACGAAGTTCCCCGAAGTGTTTGGTCGCCCAGCCGTCAGACAACTCCGCGCCGAACAGCGCTTGCGTGAACGGTCGCAGCAGGTCGGCGAAAGCTTCACCAGCTACATAGAAGATGTAATCGCCCTCTGCAACCGAGTGAACGTCAGCATGCCGGAAGCTGACAAGATAAAGCAGATCCTGAAAGGTATTGATGATGACGCCTTTCAAATGCTGCTAGCGCGGGACTTGCGCACCGTTTCAGAAGTCATCACGCTGTGCCAGAGCTTCGAGGAGCTGCGGAAGCAGCGGGTCCTGACTCGTCAGCATTCAGCTCATATAGAGTCACTTGCTGGACTGACACCCGCAGCTGATAACTCCTCTCTGCTGCAGCAAGTCAAAGACTTTGTGCGTGAGGAGGTGGCCCGTCAGCTTTCTCTTTTGCCTAGCCCTCAGGGGTCGCCACCATATTTGGCCCCGGCTCTCCAACATGCTATTCGCGAGCAGGTTGCTGAGGCGCTTCCGTCCGCCCATTCACCATCACATGTCGCTGCTCCACTGACGTACGCTGACGCCGCTCCCAGACCTGTCGCCACGCCTCTGAGTTATGCCAACGTCGTCCCAAGACCTGCCGCCCGTCCACTGACTTACGCCGAGGTCGTTGCTCAAACTCAGCCGCCTACGTACCCTACAGTGTCAGTGCCCGTACCAGCGCCGGCACCTTAATGCGGCCCTATCCACGAGGCCGAGATCCCTGGCGCACGACGGATAACCGGCCTATTTGCTACACCTGCGGATTGCCTGGGCACGTAGCCCGCTATTGTCGTCGCCGTCTCCCAGTCTCGACACCGCCGGCCGGGTACTGGCCTCCAGCGCATCAGTACTCTGCGTCTGCTGAGCCCCGTCCGTCGACTCGTCCGTTCTCCCCCGAACGCTCACCACTTGCCGATCGCCGTTCCCCTTCGCCGCGACGCCGCTCCATCTCTCCGATGCGTCGTCGACCTAATAGTTCTCAAGAGGAAAACTAGATGCCGCAGTTCCTGAGGCAAGAACTGCGTCCCTGTCGAAGTACCAAAGACCTCAGCTGTCACCTGCGAACCTGATTGACGTTTCGGTCGAGGGAATTTCTGTCATGGCCCTTGTCGACACTGGCGCCGCAATTTCAGTAATAGACGCACAACTTTGTCGCCGCTCGAAGAAAGTTAAGACGCCAATTGCCGGTCTCTCGCTGCGCACGGCCAGCGCTCAGTACATCAAGCCGTCAGCAGCTTGCACAGCACGAGTTTTGATTCAGGACGTCCTATATACAATCGAGTTCGTCGTCCTGCCGTTTTGTTCCCACGATGTTATTTTGGGCTGGGATTTCCTGTCTCGTCATGCTGCGGTCATAGATTGCGCTCGCGCTGAAGTCGGATTCTCTGCCTTGCCCCAATCGCTGCCGGACGCTGCTCTCTCGTCGCCATGTATTAAAGCCCTCGTCGCCGAAGACATCGACCTGCCTCCGTGCTCTTCCGTCCTTGTGCGCCTCTGTTGTGACCCTCTCCGTGATGACACTGTACTTTTCACGCCCGCTCATACTTTTCTCCGACGGAAGTGTCTTCCCCTGCCTTACGCCGTTCTGACTATTTCTGCTGGCCTATCCGTACTGTGGGTCTGTAACCCGTTCTCCTGCCCTAGTGCTTTGCGCCGTGGCGAATGTGTCGGCAGTGTCCAACCCATCGCGTCTATTATAACCCGTGAGGAGACTGACGAAACATCGCACATCAATCGCACTGCGCTCAGCCCACCATCTTCTACGCCCACTCCTTCCTCTACAAAACTGTTTCTCCGCTCCATCGACGCAGATCTTCCTCCGCCGCAGCGCAAGCAGCTTCTCCACTTGCTCCACCAGTTCAGCGCCTCCTTCGACTGCCATCACAGCTCCCTTGGCCAAACCTCGACTGTCACACATCGCATCGACACAGGTGCCCACGCTCCTCTACGGCAGCGCCCCTATCGTGTGTCGACAACCGAGCGCCAAGTCATTGACGATCAAGTCGACCAAATGCTCAAGAGCGGCGTCATTCAGCCCTCAAGCAGTCCTTGGGCTTCGCCAGTTGTGCTTTTCAAAAAGAAAGACGGCTCCATCCGTTTCTGTGTAGACTACCGCCGCCTTAACAAGATCACGCGCAAGGGCGTATATCCCCTGCCACGCATCGATGATGCGCTAGACTGCTTGCAAGGTGCCGAAATATTTTCTTCTTTGGATTTACGCTCCGGGTACTGGCAGGTACCCATGGAAGAGGCCGATCGACCCAAAACAGCCTTTGTAACCCCTGACGGCTTATATGAATTTACTGTGATGCCTTTCGGCCTTTGTAATGCTCCTGCCACCTTTGAGCGGATGATGGATACCATTCTGCGTGGGCTGAAGTGGAAGACCTGCCTCTGTTACCTCGACGACATCGTCGTGTTTTCGCCTGACTTTGACACTCATCTCTCCCGACTGAAGCACGTTTTGACCTGCCTCTCTGACACCGGCCTTCAGCTCAACTTAAAGAAGTGTCATTTTGCCGCCCGCCAACTTACCATTTTAGGCCATGTTGTCTCTAAGGACGGTGTCCGTCCGGACCCGGCTAAACTTCGTGCTGTGGCCGCGTTTCCTCGACCTACTTCTATCAAAGATCTGCGCAGCTTCCTGGGTCTGTGCTCCTACTTCCGTAGGTTTATACGCAACTTTGCCTCAATTGCTGCACCTTTGACACAACTTCTGTCCGGCAGTTCCGATCTTTCTCAGTGGTCCCAAGTTTGTGACGACGCCTTCGATTCTTTGCGCCGTATCCTCACCGCACCGCCGATACTGCGCCATTTCGACCCAAACGCACCTACCGAGGTCCATACTGACGCCAGTGGGGTAGGCCTCGGCGCCGTACTCGCACAACGCAAATCTGGCTTCATCGAATACGTCGTTGCCTATGCCAGCCGCACGATAACAAAGGCTGAATCTAACTACTCGGTCACTGAAAAAGAGTGTCTGGCGATAGTTTGGGCCCTTACCAAGTTCCGCCCTTTCCTCTACGGACGCCCGTTTGAAGTCGTGACCGACCACCATGCGCTATGCTGGCTTTCCTCTCTGAAAGATCCATCCGGTCGCCTCGCGAGGTGGGCCCTTCGCCTCCAGGAGTACGATATCCGCGTCGTGTATCGTACTGGCCGCAAACATCAAGACGCCGATGCTCTATCCCGCTGCCCACTTCCAGCCAATATTTCCAGCCTTTCCGCCTTCGACGCCTCCTCACAGCTGCTTCACATCAGCGCCATGCCTTCCTCGCAGCGTGCCGACCCATGGATCTCTTCTCTTATTGACTTCCTCACCAACCCTACCGCTGGTTCGCCTTCGCTCGCTCTTCGCCGCCATGCTTCCCATTTCTCAATACGTGATAACCTCCTTTATCGCCGCAACTACACCTCAGACGGCCGCAAGTGGTTGCTAGTTATTCCCCGTCACCTTCGCTTGGAAGTCTGCGTCCATTTTCATGCTGACCCGGAGTGCGGTCATGTCGGAGTGTTCAAGACCTACGATCGCATCCGACTACGATATTATTGGCGTGGCATGTACACATTCATCCGCAAATACGTGCGGTCATGCCTTACCTGTCAACGTCGCAAGCCACCTCCTCATCGTTCTGCTGGAGAATTGCAGCCGCTACCTTGCCCGCCACGCCCATTTGACCGCGTCGGCATTGACTTATACGGTCCCCTCCCGTACACTTCGGCCGGCAACCGTTGGGCTATCGTCGCGGTTGACCATTTGACAAGATATGCCGAAACCGCAGCCCTTCCAGTCGCTACAGCCTCAGAGGTGGCCTCGTTTATTTTAAACCGATTCATCCTTCGTCACGGCGCCCCTCGCGAACTGCTAAGCGACAGAGGCCGCGCCTTTCTGTCGGATGTTGTGAAATCACTGCTCACCAAGTGCAATATAATTCATCGAACCACCTCCGCATATCATCCGCAAACCAACGGTCTCACCGAGCGCTTTAATCGTACCCTCGGCTACATGTTGTCTATGTATGTCTCCTCAGATCAGTCAAACTGGGATCTTGTCCTTCCGTACGTAACCTACGCGTACAATACCGCAACGCAGTCCACTACCGGATTTTCTCCTTTCTTTCTCCTTTACGGCCGTCACCCTTCTGCTACCATCGACACCATTCTCCCGTACCAACCCGATGCTTCCGAGTATACGCCTCTATCTGAAGCCGCCCATCACGCCGAAGACTGTCGCCGCATCGCCCGTGCTCTCACGACTGACACCCAGTCCAGAGAAATCCCGCCACGACCTCAGCCAAACAACACCACATTTCGCCAACGGCTCCCTTGTGTGGCTCTGGATTCCGACGAATACTCCGGGTTTGTCATCAAAATTTCTTGCCAAGTACCATGGCCCATACCGCGTACTGGAGCGCACATCTCCAGTTAATTACACTGTCGAACCTCTCCACCCATCTTCTGATCGCCGCCGCCGTGGACGCGAGACTGTTCTCGTCCAGCGCCTCAAGCCATTCTACGACCCAGCCGTCCTGCCTGCGCCCTGAGTCGCCAGGTTGGCTCCTTTTCTCCCCGGGGGCAATTGTAAAGACGAAGACGAACATTCTGTGCAGCGGCGGCAGTGCCATCGCTGCGCGTGCTTTGGGCTCGCTTTGGCTGACCGCAGACTGTTGCCGCCCTGCTCCTTTAATAAGGCCCCAGTGCCTTTAATAAACCCCCGTCTTACAATATTAATTTTTACGGGTAACTCTTTCCTTCAGGTGAATTGTCGGATCTGCCTGTAAACCTTGTTTGAGGGAGAAAAGAATGGCCACTATTTTCTGTGGCCAAATCTGGAAACCATTTCTTACTGTCCATGTTGCCATGTTTTTTATTGTCAATTTTATTTGTATTTCACATGTTAATATATTGGAGAATGTGCAAGCTATCTGGAGGTCGTCTACATAGACTGAGTACATAACGGGCCTTGGGATTATTTTACTTAGTTTATTTTAACAACAAAGTGTGTTGTGCTTCAAATACACACCCGAGGTACCCCATTCTTTTGGATTGAATTTCTTCGAAAGGGTTCAAACTAGGCGTTCATGGACAGAGCGGTGCTCGCACAAGAAATCTTTTAGACAGTTCAGCATTCTGCCTAGGATGCAGAGCTCAGCTAAGTCCTGAAGAAACCCGAACTTCCCGTGAATGTCATCTGCTTGTCTGCTGTGTTGATGAGTTTTATAAATGGGCATGTGTAGCGTGATGAAATGGAAACTACAGAAAAATATTCACCCAAAATGTGTGCCTGTTCTATATTTGTCTCTATACCGGGAGCTGTCACAAGGGGAACAGTGAATAGAGAATAGCTACCATTTACTTACAACCTTTTGTCCACATTTGTTTTGATGTGATTAAGCTGGTTATCGACGACATGCAATTTTTCCACGTAGATTTTTCGGCACTGCGACGGAGATAAGGAGCTTTAGCTCTCGGATTTTAAGTTTATGAAATTCTCTTGTGTAAGATATCTACGAAAGATATCCCAGGCTTTGTTTCGTTCCTTTTTTTTTGCAACTTTACATTATTTTGTGTGCCAATATTTGTGACTGTTTTACTACTCCAGAGGACTGAGCAATCACTTAGCGCACCGCGGAAATAATACAGTTTTTTTGAACAGTTCATTAAGCTTGTCAGACTAAGGTTGTCCGAAACTAGGCTGGGCTTTTCTCCGAAGAGTGCACAGTCTGCTAAGTGTACCACTATTGTGGTTTAGCTGGGATCACTTCGGACGAAAATGTTAATCTGATTAGTACGGGGGGACGATCGCTTCCATAGCGGTTACCTAATAGATACCATTTAAAATCCGTAGAAATAGAGGCTGAACTAAAAGATAAACCTATAGAGCTCATTTTCCTCAAGCTAGGAGAGCAGTAAATTTGTTTTCTAGTGTTCATTATGCCAATAGTATTGCAGAGTAGAAAATCCTCAATCAGTCGACCTCTAGTGTCTGCTTTATCATTACCCCAAAAGATAGAGTGGGTGTTTAAATTTTCGACCTCCAAGAACGCTTCTGCTAGTTGGTAAAAAAAAGGTCTTCTGGGTCATGCACTGTTATTTGAAGATGGTCGTCTGTATACACACAGCACACAGCAATTGTTTTAAATGTGTGCAGGATGGCTACCATGGCTTCTAATCTAGTTTTAAGCTTGTGTTAGTGAGTAGCTACTCCATTTTTAACTGTTATGGCAACGCCACCTAAAAGCCGGCTCACCTGCTCTTGGTCACAGCGGAAGATTTGATAGAGTTGAGAATGCTTTCGTGTTTGCAGGCTAAGTTTGTTTCTTGTACGCACTGGGCCACAGGTGAGTGTGTGGCTAGTATGTTTTTATTGTCACTTAGGTTATGCAAGAGTCATCTGCACTTCCAGTGTATTAAAACCATCTTGTATTAAGTGTACAGCGAAAAAACGGGGTTGTATTTCCGGATCCGCTGATTCGGGGCTTCTCTCTTTTTTTGTCGTTCCACGGAGCCACGCTGTCCTTTTTTTCGGGGTCTTCGCTGTGTACTACATTGTAGCGTGGGAAGTTTGTCTTGCTGCCAAAGAACTGAGCAGTTACTTCGGTGCGCCCTCTAAAAGAAAGTATGGAATGAGCCATGAAATATATTTGTTCTTCGGTCACGCTGCCAGTCACCAACGATGGAGCCCAACTAGTGGACGGGACAGGTACTCGCACGCAAGCCCTGCCCACGCAAGCCCTGCCCACGCCAGCTGTACACCCCAACTAAAACCAAATGTGACGCCACTCAGGGTAGTTGGCCATGCAAGGTCGACTCTCACCGCCAAAGAAAAGAAGACAAACCAAGAAATCAGGAGTAAACAGGATAGTTGTGACAAAGGAATAGGAAAGCGAAAGATGAATGGCACGACAGGAAAAGACGACTGCAGATTTCCCCGGTCGGGTCACGCCGGAGGCGCCGTCTACAGGAAACTGGGCCAAAGTGGTGTGTTGCCTCCGCCGAGGGGCCTTAAAGGTCAAAACTTTTGGCATCGGCTCAACCACCCAAAATCCCCTTTTCCCCAGACACGGCGATGCCACGCACGGCTAAGCACGGGAGCTCGGGTCCGGATCGGGAGCTCGGATGATCCCTTTGTGGGCATGTCCCTGCGGATGCTCAGGAACCCGAGGTGTCGCAACTGACCTACATATTGTCACAAATAGAACAGGATACGGAAGGTCTAGGCACAGGCCGCAAGCACAGAAGCTGAGTCCCAGCTCCGAGAGCACGTGAGTCTCTCACTTCTTCAACCTCTAGGCGCCGCCAGGGGACACCTGGCGGTATTATTCCCCATCCTCCCAAAAAAGAAAGCAAAAACGTGGGCGCACATTGAGTGAACGGGAGGAGGTAAGCAAGTGAACAAACGGTCACATGCCGCTCAACAGCTGCAGGTACAAATAAAAAGAAAACGCGGAAGAGGTGACGCCCGTTACTGCGGAAAGTAAGGCTTCATGCGCAGTACGTGCACGACCTAAGGCTGAGGTCGACGGCGCGAACTCGGCAGAGTGCCATCGGGGAGGACTTCATACCTCACATCCGTGATACGGCGCAGCACTGTGTACGGTCCAAAGTAGCGGCTCAGGAGCTTCTCCGACAGGCCTGGGCGACGTATTGGGGTCCATACGCACACTTTGTCGTCGGGGTTGTACTCTACGTGTCGATGTCGTTGGTTGAATCGTTGTGCATCTGTGGCCTGCTGACGTCGGATGTGCATACGGGCCAGTTGCCGGGCTTCCTCTGCGTACCAGGTAAACTCCTCGGCGTCTGACTTGAGCGCCTGGTCGTCAGGGGCGCACGGTAGCATGGCATCGAGCACTGTCTGTACGTCACGCCCGTAGACGACGGGAAACGGCGTAAAGGGAGTCGTTTCCTGAAGCGCCGTGTTATAGGCAAACGTCACGTATGGGAGGATCTCGTCCCAGGTCCTGTGCTGTACGTCTACGTACATTGCGAGCATGTCCGCTAAGGTTTTTTCAGGCGCTCCCTGAGCCCGTTTGACTGCGGGTGGTATGCAATAGTCTTGCGGTGGGTCGTGTGACTCAGCTGGAACACCTCGTTCATGAGCTGTGCTGTAAACGCAGTGCCTCTGTCGGTGATTACGTTGATCACACGTTCTACGCCTTCTTGATGTTGAACGAGGACAGCACCAAGCCCAATATTGCTAGCGTCGGTGTGTATCTCTGTAGCAGCCTCCTCATCAAAGTGAGCAGGCACAGGGGTAGTGTGCAGCCGTCGTCGCAGCTTTGTGAAAGCAGCCTGTTGCGCGGCAATCCAGACGAACGGTGTATCTTCACGCGTTAAACGGGTCAAGGGTTCAGAGATCTTGGAGAATTCTGCGATGAAACGGCGGTAGTAGGCGCACAAAGCCAAGAAGCGCTTGAACGCTTTCTTTGTAGTACGACGGGGAAACTCGGCTACGGCGGCAGTTTTCTCGGGATCGGGTCTTACACCGTCCGCGCTCACAACATGGCCGAGAAACTTGAGCTCGTTGTAGCCAAAGTGGCACTTCTCGGGTTTAAGTGTCAAGTCAGCCAATCGCAGGGCATCCAGCACGGTCCGCAGGCGTTTAAGGTGTTGGTCGAAGGTCTCTGAAAACACCACGACGTCATCTAGATACACTAAACAGGTTTGCCATTTGAGGACAGCCATGACAGTGTCCATCATGCGCTGAAACGTCGCAGGCGCTGAGCAAAGGCCGAAGGGCAACACCTTAAATTCATATAGGCCGTCGGGTGTGATGAAGGCAGTTTTTTCGCGGTCACGTTCATCAACCTCAATCTGCCAATATCCGCTCTTTAGGTCGATCGACGAAAAATACTTGACGCGGCGAAGTCTGTCGAGTGAGTCGTCGATGCGAGGCAGCGGGTAAACGTCCTTTTTCGTTAAGGCGTTCAACTTACGGTAATCAACGCAAAAGCGCAATGTTCCATCCTTCTTCTTTACCAGAACAACAGGCGACGACCACGTGCTCTTAGAAGGCTGAATGATGTCGTCTCTAAGCATCTCCTTCACCTGCGTTTGTATGGCATCGCGTTCCTTCGGGAAAATGCGGTAAAGCTGCTGTCGTATGGGGCGATCATCATCGGAAGTGATGATTCGATGCTGCGTGACCATCGTTTGCCGCACTTTCGAGGTAGATGCGAAGCAGGTTTTGTATTGGAGCAGTAGGGCGCTTAGGTCGCGCTGTTGAGCCGCTGAGAGCCCGGAGCTAATATCGATGCGATCCAGGGACGTGTCTAGTTGTACCATGGCCTCGGACGCAATGCACTCAGTAACATCTGCCAATTGGTCGGCCCACGCGACGGTAGTAGCTCGGAAAAGGCGACGAGGTTTGTTTGTAAAATTAGTAATCAGGAGCTCCGACCGACCGTTATGGAGGTGGACAAGGCTTCGGCCCGAGCAAAGGCCGTGTATCAGTAGGAAGGAATGGTTGCGCTCGGCAACTGCAGGTCCATCACGTAGCCTATCATCGCATTCAACGCTTGCAAAAACACTGGCGCGCGGCGGGATCAAAACACATCAATGGAAATACAAAGGGCGGAGCTGCGTTGACGAACGTCGGAGGTTTTGTCGGCTTTCGCTGTAGAAAGCGTAACGGTTCTGTTCCGCAGGTCGATAACAGGACCATTCTCACGGAGAAAAATCTACGCCCAAATTCAGGCCACGAGAACAGTCGCGGATCATTAGGCAGCTCACTATAAACGTCGAGTCGGTGATCTGGACCCTAGCCGGGCACTGCTCAAGCGGACTAATGATATGGCCCCCCGCCGTCCGGAGCTGCACGCCAGAGCAGGGAGTCGTTACTTTCTTTAGAAGCGCTGCCAATTTGCCACTAATAATTCAATACTCCGCTCCTGTGTCCACCAACGCGCTAATGCTGTGACCGTCGAGAAGCACGGGTATGTCCAGTGACAATCAGCCCTTTACTTCACCCACTGTCGTCGGCGTCGTCAGCGCTCTACCATCGGATGTCGCTGGCGTCAGGGGTCTTCACAGCGTCGATATCCAGCGACCACGCCCCCGGAGGTCGCTGTCGTCAGTTTTCCGGGCGAGGGCTCGGTGAGCGGTCCGCCGTCGCTCGCGAGAAGTTCTGCAGATTCCGCGAAAATGATGATCGGCGAGGTGACGGCAATCGGGACTGACGGCGCGTCGTGGACCATAGGGGTTGCTGGGTCACGTACTCCTCAATCTCAGGGGGCCTTTGGTCAAATCGGGGTCTTGGCGCATCGGACGAAAAGCCCTGCAGGCCAAACTCTCGATATGAGAACTGGCGGAACAGGTGACCGGGCTCCCCACAATGGAAACACAAACGCCGCCGGTCAGGGCCACGCCAGACGTCTGCTCTGCGCAGGGATCGTCGATCACTGCTCGGGATGTGCTGCACTGGCCGCACGGAGAGTAGCGGGACGTCGTGCGGGGTTTGAACAAATGCCGCTGGACTTGGGGCAGGGCGTCGTAGAGCATCAGCATATGTCGGGCGGCAGTAGGCTGTCTGAATGGGCTGAGGAAATGCCGCTTGATTTGCAGGGCGTCGCAGAGCTTCAGCATACGTCGGGCGGTAGTAGTCGGTCTGGATGGGATGTGGTTCGCCGCGTAGTAACGGAGGCCTGATGGCTTACTGCACCTCTTCACGGATAATGCCCATAAGGGAGCTGGTCGTTGGCTGCGACGTACCACATATCTTCGCTAGCTCTTCACGGACGACAGCGCGGATCATGTCACGGAGGAACTCGATATTGCTTTTTAACGCCGGTAGAGACTCCGTAACAGAAGCAGCAAGGACTGGCCGGTCGTACCGGTGGAACGCTGCCGGAGGATCTGCTCCATCGTGACAGCCTCTGCTAAAAACTCGGCAACAGTGCTTGGGGGGCTGCGCAAGAGGCCGGGGAAAGGGTCTTCTTTAACACCAAGCATTAGGTGGCGCAGCTTCTTGGCTTCCGACATGGCTGGGTCAGCCTGTCGGAAGAGACGCGTCATGTCTTCGACGCACATCGTAAACGTTTCGTTGGGCATTTGCATACGGGACTGCAGGGCGCGTTCAGCTCGCTCCCGACGATCAGCGGTGGCGTACGCGGCGAGCAGTTGACGTCGGAACTCATGCCATGATAAAAAAGTGTCCTCACGGCTCTCGTACCACGTACAACCACCGACCTCCAAGCTGAATAAAACGTTCCTCAGCTTGGCGGCGTCATCCCATTGGTTAAATGCGGCGACAAGTTCAAACTGGAGGAGCCAATCTTTCACGTCCTCCAGCTGAGTCCCGTGAAAGGACTTTGGTAGCCGTGGGTTCTTGACGGTGTGGTACGCGGCACCTTGCATGAGTGGTTGAGGGGCAGGCGCCGAGGTAGAGTCATATGGCCTGAGCTCAGGAGGAAGCTGGCCAGGCGCCGAGGTAGTCTCCAATAGCCCATGCTCAGGGTACAGTCCTAGATTTTGGCGACTGACCCGATGCACTGGCGTGTCGACAGGGAGAGGTCTGGTGTCGTCGGTGTTAGGAGGGGTGTGCGACATATTACAGGGCGATTTCCTAGCACCTCCACCACAAATGTCTCAAATAGAACAGAAAACAGAAGGGCTAGGCACAGGCCTCAAGCAGAAAAGCAGAGTCCCAGACCCGAGAGCACGACAGTCCCTCGCTTCGTCCTATAGGCGCCGTCCGGGGACACCTGGCGGCAATATGCACGCGGCAGGTGCCCCTGCAGGGTTCAAAATGTTTTCAACGTATTTTCGACATTGATATCTACTTGTTCTTGAAACCACTTTCAAAACGTGTCATTCTGAACGTGTCGTTCTTGATTCTTGGATTTGGAACAAGCGTCCTAAAACGTAGTGCGCATGAATTAGTTCACACGCTTATCGGTAATTTATTCTCAGCTGTGGTGCAGCACGCCCCTTTTCCAGCTGAAGATATTCTTTATATTAGGAGGGAAGTTACTAGGTTCAATCTGTTTTCTAGTTTTCGTCGATTCCGAGAAGTGCGAATAGTGACTTACGTTGCACAAAGCGCCCATAGGAAAAACCAACAGCCATTTCCTTTGATTCTTGTACAATCCAAGTTAGCACAGGATGTGGGGCCGTTGAGGTTCCCACTTTGGCAAGCGGGACTAGTGAAACACCTGTAATATGGCCAATGTGGCCGCCAGTGGTGAATAAGTCATCGCCATCAGCTTCACTATTCTCCGTCAGCTTCAATGCCCTCCCCATGCTGTTGCTAGACGCCGCGGTGGCTGAGTGGTTATGGCACTCGGCTGCTGATCCGAAAGATGCGGGTTCGATCGCGGCCGCGGCTCTCGAATAGCGATGGAGGCGAAATTTTAGAGGCCTGTGTACTGTGTGATGTAAGTGCACTTAAAGAAACCCAGGGGGTAGAAATTTCCGGAGCCCCTAACTACGGCGTCTCTTATAGCCTGAGTCGCTTTGACGTTCAACACCATAAACCAAACCAGGCTTTTCTTGTTATGAATAGCCTTTCAAAGATGGCACATAACCACAATGGGAGATCGGCCAGGAATAGGGAGGCAGAGGCTGCTATCCACTTGTACATAATAAAGGTAAAAGAAAAGCACGCGGGAGAGCAACACCGGTGGATTCTACCTCAAGGAGAGCAGGGATTGGAAAGAGATGAGAGTTTGAATGAAAGCGAGAGAGAGAGAGAGAGAGAATAACGAGGGATTAAGTTAAAACTTAAAAGGGTTTAAAAAAGGAAATATTGCAATACTTAGCAAGGCAGTCGTTGACATTCCAGCAAGAAATATTGAACAGCGGCATGAACAAACCTTTGGTTGAACCCGAGAGTGATAACGCCAAGCGATAACAAAAGCGGGCAGCTCAAACTAAGGCTAAGATGATGCAAGGGCTCCTCCAGCAGTCTTCGTCTCAAGGATGTGAAACGGTGACAATGGAGCCAAAATTATCCATAGAATGAGGCTCACAGCAAAATGTGCAAAGGAGAGATAGCGCCAAACCACACGTGTGTAGATAGAAATTTAGAGGAAGAGTACAGCTGCTCAACCTTGTCCGAGAAATTTCAGGCTGTCGAGATCGACACACTTTCCTACTCCAGGAATATCGCAGTTGTTTATATTACACCGTTGTTAAAAGTACTGGGTCTTGCGCTCTTAATAACGCATGTCGCCGAAACCTAGTTGCTGTGATGTACGCTGTAGCCGGGATGATAGGCAACACGGGGCCGTCTAAGGGAGCCTTTGTGAGGTAATCAGCGATCTGATTTAATGCCACGCTGCTGGGATCGGATACCCATAAGAAATGAACGGGGCCTAAGTGTGAAGGAAGCACGAATAAAAAGGTGCTTAAAGTGGGACAGTCAACATGCGATACGATAGACAAACACAAAGAAAATAATCATTAGTGACTGCCACTGCGGTAATAGAGAGGCCTAACTTGCGTACAGCAAGTACTACTACTAGAAACTCTGCTTGAAAAATAGTGGTGAAATCCGGAAAGCGCAGTAAAAAGGACCGGCGTGACAGAAAAGTCCCACACCTGCCTTTTCGTTGTATAGCGAGAGGTCGGTTGCTGTTGCAATATTTGTAGCTAAGGACCTTAAATGATCTTCTAATAGTCCATTTAGAGGACGGGGTGGTAACAATTTGAATTTTGGAGGTAAATGTCAAACATAATGTGGACCGAGGACCCACAGCTTAGCGCTGGAAGGATGTTATAAACTTGCACATTCGAAGGCTCGAGTAGTGTTTGCACCAAAACAACCTTTGGAGTATGAACACGAGGCCAGTGGTAACCAAACATGGAGATCGGCTGGCAAAAAATGCTTTGCGAACGGTGAAAATTTGGTTCATAGTTTCTAAGGTAAGTCTGCACTGTTAGAAAGAGAAGTTGAGGTAAGAGAGGGGGAATGCGAGCTTCAAGGTACAGCCAGATGATAGCCACAAATTGGGGGAGGCCAAGGCATATGCAAAGCGCTCCCTTTCCAAAAGGAGGACGGACGAAGTTTGTATGTAGCCAGTGCTGAATACAACATTGAACCAAATTCTAAAATGGGCCTGACACACATCATGCAAATTATTAGTAGCGCATCCCTGTGCATACCGTAGCGGTGACTACAAAGCCTCCGTAACTTGCCCACTGCACGAGATTCATTCAGTGCGAAATGGTCAATGTGAAACCGCCCGTTAAGTCTGACGTCATAGATGACGCATAGGTATTTTAGGGATTGAACCTGAGGTAATGGTTGAAATTTCCATCTAAGAGAGACCACAACAGGGTCCTCTGCTGGAAAAACAAGGCCGGCGCACTTTTTAACAATTAACGTCAGGTGTAAACTGCTCAGCCCGTGCGCAAGAGTACGCAAATGTCAATGCAATCGATCATAGAGGGAAAGTATACCAGGTACAGCCGCAACAAACGCAATGCCATCCGCATAGACGTAAGTGCGAGCATGGCGATGTAGAGGAATGCAGCTCAGAAGAATATTAAACAGTACAGGAGAAAGGACAGCTCCTCTCGTTCCAACCTCTCGTCTCTTTGTACCTCTCGGAATGAACACCATTACTGACGTAGAGGAATTCCCGTTTATAGAGAATTGCAGATATCCAAACAACTGAATGTTCTAAAAACTGAAGGGACTGTAACCTATGTATTGAGATGGAGCGTTCTTCATTGTTCTTACCTTTGGACGCGTCTAGCGTGACCAAAGCAGCGAGCCGGCGTTGACGAGGAGTAAGGAGAATACGACTCTCAACATATACGTGTGCATTCAATATCGAACTTAGTGGTCGGAAGCCGATGTTTACAGTGGCTGAGAACAGTTCTGCGGTTCACGAAGCCAGAAAGTCGAAAAGTAACATCCTTTCTATTTATTTACCACATTTGATGGCCCTAATGTTGTCCAATTAATAGTTTCCACCCTGAGTTTTAAGTAATGGGATCACCTTGACAAAATTGCACTCAGAAGGGATCCAAGCGTGTGATAGAATAGTCGACCAGATGCAACAATGAGTAGGGAGACTCCTCAAATAGAACCTTGAGCACCTTTGAGGTGACACCATCAGGACCAGGAGCAGTAGCTGGTAATCCATGAACAAATGTGGAAGCTCCGATAGATTAAATCGAGAAAGAATTATTTGGCGTCACTGACGCCAACAACATTCGACGCAAATGTCGTAGACACGAGAACCATTTTTGTTGGCCTGTGGAAATTGATTCGACCGCCTCGATTGCTTCTTTAGGTGAAGTAACTAATCACTGTAATTTACGAGAAATCAAGACCTGCTTTCTAGAGCGTTCAAAGCCGAATAGTGCACGTCGGTTGCCCGACTTTGAAAGATAATCAAAATTTTAGGAGTCATATTTTTCTTTCGCAGGAGAAACTGCTCGTTTAAAGGTGGTTTCTATGAATTTTTAATCAGCCTAGCTCTTGGGCATTGGTTATGAAGAAGCTTTTTCCAGGCTCCTCCCTCGGCCTGTAATTTCTAGTACAATCCGCATTTCACCAATGATAAGAGGAATTCTCTTTTGATGGCCGCACCAGAAACTCCGGCTTTTTACGGCATTCCTCTATAGCGAGGCACAAGCTTGTTGACTGGTGGTCCTCGGCGATGTAAGAAACGGACACAAGGGAGCGCAGAACATCGTCTGATATCTGTCATAATTTACATGCGACCGCAACGGAGAAAATGCAGGAGTTACACAACATATGATATCAAAACGAAGAGGAATATGGTCACTAGAGGTGCTGCAGTCAACCCTTGACCAATTTGTTGCGCCGGTGCCAGGACTGGTGGATGTAAGATCGAAAACAGATTGAGATGATGGGCGAAGGTAAGTGGCCAATCCTGAATTCAAACACATAATGCTAGTATCCGAAACTCAGTCCCAAAGGTGCTTCCCGCGTAGACTCGTACGATAGCCAAACCACACATTGTGTGAACTGAAATCGCCAACCACGAAAACTGGGTTTTTACAGTCAGCGAGAAGCAAGTCCGGAAATCTAGTATCCTGTACTCCATAGAGGAAATAAACATTTACTAAAAAAATGGAGAACGCCCAGAAAGAACCAAGTCTAAAGCCAATATCTCAATCAAGAGACATTTTCTGAAAACATACCTGAGCTCTGTAGCAAAAGTTTGAAAAGTCTAAAGTTTGCAAACCCCCTCCTCTTCACTGGCAATCTAGACCAAACGAACGATAATCTTTAAATTAAAATATTTGTCGCTTTGAAGCAAAGTTTGTGGTAGAATTATGAGCTCCAGATTAAGTTGGAAATAAATTCAATGTAAATCTGTTGAAGCTGTAGGAATGGAGCGACAGTTCTATTGTAGAACTCGCAACGGCGCTGTGGTTCCAAAAGCCTTGCTGCAGCAACGTTTTGCTCCCAAATGGTATCCTTAGGCTTAGTGCCACGCTGCTGCTTCTCTGATTTCGCCTGCGTGCGCGGAGAAAATAAGTGAGCACCCACGCTTGAGTACCCGCTCATCACGGTCCATCATCTCTGTATCATAGATGATTCCAACGTCACTTGAAGTACCGGAAGCAAGTGCAGCGGTTCGGGGAGTAGTTCGTTCTTGGGGCTAGATGCTTCAGGTATTTTAGAACGGGCATGAGGAGAGGGAATTACTGTCGAGAGAGGGGCGAAACCGGCCTGCACGGCATGACACGACACGATGAGGCTCTTTAACGTTGCTAAGGCATTCTGAGACAGTTCCGACAATCCTCTAAACATTTTTGGCCATGGAAGCCTCCACAACAGACCCAGTCGCCTGAGACAGCGTAGAGACTATCATGACTCCTTGACGAGTGGTCCAACCTGCATTTCTTCTCTCCCTGCCATCACTTGAATAACGCCGCATCATCTCACGTCTTTGCCTGCTTCACCAATTCTTCCACCATCCAGCTTGAAGACACCCGCTTCTAAAATCCGCGATAAGAACTTCAAGTCGCCTTAGCCAAAGCCACCCTATAGCCGGTATCAAGACACGTGCAATAGCGATGATTAGTTAGCTTTTCCCGAATGCAATAACCCTCTGGAATGCCCTGCCTATCGACATAGTTTTATACAACGAATTCAAGTCACGATTCAAATGCACGATTCAGAATATGTGAATACTCAGTCATTTTTACGATGTATTGTTCAATGACTTCTGTCTGTTCTCACTGCCGCTAGCGATTTTTTTTTACATTGTATGCTCTTACTGCTCATGTAAACCCTTTATCCTTTGTTCTCTATTTTTTTCTCTTTAGCTTTTGAAGTTTGTAGTGTGTGTTCATTGTGCATGCGTTTTTTGTGCTTGTTTCATACCAATTGTAGCCCCTCCTTATTTAATGCCGTCGGGCCTTTGAGGATGAAATATACGATATGAAAGGAAATGAATAACCGTATGCCCGTTCTCTCACCTCTAAAATAGCGCCTCGGCGCAAACAGCGTTTCCTGTGAATGAACTGCAGAATGTGAGTTTCCTGCGCTCAAGAGGGACAGTTTGAGGGGCTTGCAGCGTGGGGTCCTCCGCAAAGGCAGAACATCTCGTTCTGCTCAGAGGAGGTGCTCTTTGTACGACCGCCTGCACAGTTGCAACACCGCAAGGTGGATTTGGAACACCGGCGCTATGGCCATAGCGCCAGCAGTTGTTGCACTGCAGAGGCCTAGACGATAATGGGTCTACCCGAAAAACTAGAGGCCATGCCTTGATTTCAGAGGGGCACGACGTGCCGGCAGAGATGCAAATCACTGACTCTGTGGGCACCCGCATGTGTCCAACATCCCGGCTACATCGGTGCATAGCAACGACACCTGCGGCGGACAGAAGATCAAATCTTTCCTGGGGAGGGAGAAGATTCTACCCCGCGAACAATGCCTTTCGTGCAAGCTATATATAAAGGGTTGATACAGCTTACCCGAAGTGAGGCAAAGGATAAGGAGGTAAGTAGACCTGCTACACAGGCGAGGTCCGACGATCTACACAGAATCCCGCCGCACCCAAACTGGCGGACCTCAGAAATGATCTCGTATTGAGAAGTGCCTGACTGTAGCGCAGCTCGATTAGCTCAGGTTGGTCATCTTGATCATGCCACCATCCTTAGGCACTACTCCAACAGGTATGCTGCCGACGCCGCAGCGAAAAAATGTTCCATGGGTACGAGAGCAGGGGATAAGGAAGCCGACCAGGAGGAGCTCCCTTGGCCGGCAGACTGGGTAGACCTATTCTGGGCTTACGGCCTTACCGCGTACTTGTACTGCAAACGACAAGCGCAAAGGCGCTGGGAGAAAAGGCCACAACCAACCATCCGAAACTTATACGATCAGTTCCAGATCGGGTGGCTGCCATGATTAATGGTATAAATATCTAACGCAGAAGCAATGACACATTGGCACCCGAGCTGTTAGGGTCGTTCTATGAAGATTTCAGCCAGCAGATGTAACAGCGCGACCGCTTGGACGCTGTCTAATTGGGGCGCCTATAGCGAACAGCTGACCCCCTTTTCTTGTTACGATGTGTTTCCACTAAAAGCGTTGCACATCCAACTTTCTTTCTTTACATAGGTTCACTTCGCGTGCGAATACAGTAATTTAAATTAATAGTTGTTGGCATGAACTACATAGAGCGACGCATGGGTAATGATGACGCTGGAGTGTAAAGTTCCTGTTTACTTTGTGCACCTGAAATTCATACCATGTCATGACATAGCACAGCACACGAGCGTTATGCAGTCTACCCCTTGGAAGTACTGTAACAAGGCGCATTCCTGCAGGATAAACGTAATGAAAATGGCACAAGTGTCTGTCCCTTCATCTTTCACTTGGCTGAACTATGTACCGGTTATTTTCTGAACAAATCAAGCCTGTAGGGCACAGCCTCCTTCCTGGCCAGCAGTTAAAGCCACCTATAGCTGACCAACGGCAACAACGCGTCTTTCTTACGGACGGAAGCTTGACTATTTTCCTCTATGTGCCTGGAGCACGATTACAAATAGCGACGCGCCATGAATAACCTAGAACCTGATAAATAGCAGCGGAAGTAGAGGGGGTGGAAGTGGCAGTGTACTGGACTGTAATGGAAGGCGCTAGCATTTTGCGAAGAGTGTTTGCTTTCCTCGTTTAAGCACATGTCCCAAGCCAGCGGCCGTGTCCCAACCCAGCACAGGAACGCCAACGGCCACTGCTCTCGTAGCATTTGTAGCCCCCAGTACCTACAGCATTAAGTAGTCATTCCTGTACTAGTCAGGCTCCATATGCACTGCATTAACAGCCATGGATTACTCGTAATATAATTCACATAAAGCGAAGGATCAGAGAATGAGTAAAAGTAAAAAAAAATATTCTACAACAAAGAAATAATGGTGTAATAAAACTTTTTTTGCAACCACCCCGTCGTGCTATGTGACTGGACAGCCACAAAAATTTTGGCCGTATTCAAAGTCTGCCGGTTCAGTCTTAAAAACAGAAAGTGACGACTAAATTGTAGAACATTATGGGTTATGGTTTATGGGGTTTAACGTCCCAAAGCGACTAAGGCTATGAGAGACGCCGTAGTGGAGGGCTCCGGAAATTTCGACCACCTGGGGTTCTTTAACGTGCACTGACATCGCACAGTACACGGGCCTCTAGAATTTCTCCTACAAAGAAATTATAGCCGCCGCGGCCGGGATCGAACCCGCGCCTTTGGGTCAGCAGCCGAAATTGTAGAACATTAAGGTCTGATTTCAAACTGCTTGAACTGATACTTCCATTTCTTAGAGATGACAAACAGTAGGGGGAGCAAGTAAGAACACTCGACGCACACACAAATTATTGATAATAAACAATGACTATTGAATTTATGACTCAATTCTTCTTCGCACACTTCAATAGGGCTCGCACTCTCCCACGCATGTACGCTCGGCAGGCTCGCGCACAACACACTACTTTCCCGCCGTCCACGCTGATGAGTCGACGCGCAGCAGTCCTGAAAAACAAAAAAGTGTCATGAAGAGAGGAAGGCGGATGGGCATGCGATGTAGTTGGCACTCTAGGGCCAGCGCACTGAGCCAGACGTCACTTGTGCGCCCGGTCCCCCGAAGAGAGGACTGCCGCCGTCTGGGCGGGAGTAGGCGCCGATGTGGCATTGCGTCATCCGATCGCTTACATTCGGGCATCCTGACAGGCTTTACAGTCCCTGTTATAACCAACGGACAAGAGCTTAGAACGAACAGAAACAGCGCGCACATAAAAAAGAAACATATAACTGACGTGAACGCCAGGTGACTGGTGGAAGAAACAATGGCGTGCTTGCCGAACGTTTTGTAAATTGCCGTTTATCTCTGCACCGCTCCTTTGCGTATTAAAGCGAAAGCCTTTAATGTCTCATCGTTGTAAGCAGCAGTTGTCGACAGAAATGGCACGCTTTTCAGTTGGTCGAAACAGTCGTGACGTCACAGTGCGCCAATTTCAAACGGGGCCAATTGTACTTTGGCTAGTAACCATGCAACCAATTGAAGAGATCATATAGTGATGCTCCAAGTAAGTGGGACTGATCTTAGTTAATTGCTTAGTTACCCAATTAGCCTAATTACCTTTTCTAGTCAGGCCATATAAATAAATAAAACCGAGTAGGAAATTGGTCGAGCTCGGGAATCGAACCCCGGTCTTCGGAATGCGAGACGAGCATGCTATCCACTCCGCCATGCCAGCTCGATGGTTTGGAATGAACAAACGCGCGTGTAGTGAATACGGTGTCTTCGCTCACTGCCATCCTCCTTTCTTTCCTTCCGGCAAGGTTTAGGTGTCCACGAGCTATGAGAGACAGATACATTTCCTTTCCTCAAAAACCAATTTACCGACGAGCGATGTTTAGAACCGAATGGGCGATGGCATTCTATGGACACCATGGCAGCGTTGCAAGACGCTGTCGCATTCCACTCTTACAGGCGAAGCTTAATATCTTAACCACACATCAGTGACCGCACTTTAGGTCAAAAAAGTGCCCCCCCCCCCCTGAATTTTGACGGCTGTCCATCGAGTTATGTGGGACAGTTACTGCGTAATTTCCTTCCTCAAATACAATTTTCATTTTCTTCATTACGGGCCATCTTTCTCTTTCTTCTTTCACTCCCACTTCCTCCCTTCCTCTACGGTGCGGTTCAGGTGTCCACTGAGATGACAGAGAATTACTGCGCCATTTCCTTTCCTCAAAAAGCGTTGCGTTCAAACCGCAAGGCATCGCGCCGAACGGGTGGTGGCGTTCCGTGGACTCCCTGGCAGCGCTACAACACGCTGTCGCGTTCCACTCCTAAAAGCGAAGCTTAAGCGTCCTTAATTAGCAGTTAATTAGTATTCAGGCATTATTCAGTAATTAACCATTAATTAGTGATTTGTCATCACTTAGTAATTAGTACTCAATTACATATGACGCCACCAGTGCCACAGAAGCAGTCAAAGTGGTGCGGAAAACGCTTTCGCCTCTACGCACTTTAGACAGGCAAAGTGCCCCCTGAATTTTTGAATGCCTCGGCAGCGGTACACTGTACGCCTTACTCGCACTCTCTTCTTCCTCAGCCGAAAACTCGTCGGCTTGTAGAGAATCTTGAGGTTTTGTCGACGTCCAGACTTCTAGCTGCGAAATGTGAGCTGCGTTCGCAAAACGGGTGCTCTGGCACTAATAAAGCTCAGTCATCCTGTACCTGTCTGATGCTAGGACCTGAGGGACCACCGAAGTCCCTCTGTACTTCGGTCGAGCCTTCGCCGGCTTCCCGGTTTGTTCGGGCACTCTGGTCATGAATACGATGTCGCCGGCATTGTGGGTACGCGCTGGGAAGTGTCTGCGGTCGTAAGCTGTCTTTCCTTTCTTCTGTTCGACGAGGAGGCCCTTCCGAGCACGCGTTAGTATTTCTTCGAGACTCCCGCACCGGTTGTCGTCACTGCTCACAATTCTTTTCAGCGTGGTGGTGTAAAAATCCGGCTGCTATCCGTACAGCATCTATAACGGCGTTTTCCCAAATGTCTTCTTGACGGAATCGTCGATGTGATGCTGTGCCTTGTCAAGGTTTCCGTCCCAGTCGAGCTGTCTTGGGTGATTCAATTAAAGTTGTAATGACCAGGAGAATCTATTCACTCTCTCTACGAGTCCGTTTTCCTGCGGGTGGCGTGTCGAGTTGAGCACATGGTGTATGGATCGCGCAGTGCAAAGTTCTGCGAAGGTGCGCGACGTGAAACAATTGCCTCTGTCGCTATTACCTCGATTGCGCTATCGCTATCGTTCTTGGAAGAGACCTTTCAAGGACGAAATCTTCTAGTGCACAGAGCAGGTGCTTCGTTGAAGCGTCGCGTGTAGCGATGAGTCTCAGGAATCTTCTGAAGTTGTCAGTGAATAGAAGTAGATAGTGAATGCGCCTCTTGCTCGGGACGAGTGGCCCCACGTGATCCATGTGTATTACCACAAAAGGCCGTTTACCTAGTGCGTCCGGATGTAGAAGACCTGCTCGTCTGCCCTCAGGCGCCTTGTTGTATATAGACTGGAAACAATGAGAAATGTGCTTCCGGACGTAATTACTCATTTGCCGAACCAAATATTTTCTTGAAAATTGGATCCTGTATTGCCGATTGTGAAATGTCCCATCAAATCGTGACACTGTACCACAATTGCCTTTCTTGCACACTTAGGTAGTACGAGGTTGAACATCCTTCTTCCGTCCTGTTCGAATTATCTCACAGCCTGCTTTCTCTAAGGCTGTGTAGCCTTTTACTCTCGCCCTCTCCTCTTTGGCATGAGCGCTCTCAGGCTTCTCCAGAACAGTTATGAGTTTTCGCAATTCTTCATCTCCTCTCTGAAGCACATTTACTTGGTGGGTGAGGTCATACGCCATACACACTTCAAACCGGCCTTCAAGCAGGGAGTCCACCGTGTCTTGAGGCGCTTCAACAGGGCCTGGGCTGAGCGAGTCAACGTGAAGCATTTGCGTTCCGGCGCGGTGCTTGATCGGAAACCCGAATTCCTGAATTAAGTCGTA
Organism: Amblyomma mixtum; assembly: GCF_055824585.1. Taxonomy (NCBI): domain Eukaryota; kingdom Metazoa; phylum Arthropoda; class Arachnida; order Ixodida; family Ixodidae; genus Amblyomma; species Amblyomma mixtum. The sequence continues at coordinate 18,941 of NW_028317728.1, read as the reverse complement.
CCACTCGCCTCTTTGGGATTTCTGAGTTCTCTGTGCGTTCAGGTTGACTAAAGTGTGATAGTCGGTCCCGATTGTAAATTAGATTCCCAGCAGTAGTGGTATCAGACGATCCACTGCATGCCCAAACGATAGCCATCAATTCGAGCTTTTACAAGTGGTAGTTCCTTTCCGCATCCGTGGACTTCTTGCTCGCGCAGTATACAAGATGCCACTTGCTTTCTTTCTTTTGAAGAAACACTTTTGCCAAACCGTTAGAACATGCATCAGTATGCAACTCTGTCTCTGCCTTCAGATCGTAGAGCTGCAGAACTGGTTCACTTGTGAGTCTTGATTTATGTTCCTACTGTAGGAGGGGGTTGTGGCTGAACAGAACCGAGGTCGCTTTGCAGCTTTCAGCAAAGGTGCAGGCCAAGCGTTCGGGCTGCGAGCAAGCGTCACACCTCAGGATCGTCGTCGTCTTTCACTACCACAGTTCACCACAGTGAGCGAGCGCGTCTGCTACACTACAATTACCCCCCGGGGGAAAAGGAGGCATCCTGCCGACTTAGGGCGCACACACGGTAGGCGGATCGTAGTACGGCTTGAGACGGTCAACGTGCACTGTTTCACGGCCACGTCGGCGCGCATCTTGGGGCAGCGAAAGCGGTTCAGTAATGTAGTTGACTGAAAAGGTCTGGCAGACGACACGGTACGGGCCGTGGTACTTTGAAATGAGTTTTGTGGAGAGACCGGGACTGGTTGAGGGAACCCAAAGCCACACGATCTAGTCGGGGTATAGGACGGAAGCGGACTGGTAGGGGCGCGAAGGTGCTTCTGGCAATTGTGATCTTGTGTTGTAAAATAGCGAGCAAGCTGGCGGCATTCTTCAGCATAGGTTGCTGCTTGAGAAAGGGTAAGAGATTCGGACACATCAGGGCGATACGGAAGCACTGTATCCATGGTACAGGTAGGCTCGCGGCCGTAAAGAAGAAAGAACGGAGAGAAGCCAGTTGTGCTCTGTGTGGCAGTGTTGTGCGCATACGTCACAAATGGGAGAATGCGGTCCCAGTTTGAGTGGTCCGAGGCAACATACTTGGCGATCATGTCGGTCAATGTGCGATTGAAACGTTCAGTAATGCAGTTCGTTTGAGGGTGGTAGGCCGTAGTAGAGCGGTGAACAATGCGGCATTGGCGAAGTAGGGCTTCGATGGTGTCTGAGAGGAAGACACGGTCGCGGTCACTCAGAAGCTCCTGAGGAGAACCATGGCGTATAACGAGATGATGCAGGATGAAAGACACAACGTCAGGCGCAGACGCGGATGGCAAGGATGACGTTGCGACATAGCGGGTAAGGTGATCGAGCGACTGCCACTATGACCCAGCGGTGTCCAGCCGGAGTTATCGGAAGGTGCCCGTAGAAATCGATGCCAACGCGGTCGAATGGGCGCATGGGACAAGGCAATGGCTGCATCGGAGGAATGGAACGCCGAGAAGGGGTTTTGTGGCGTTGGAATCCCGGGCAAGAGCGAATGTACTGTCGGATGAAACGGTACATTCCCCGCCAGTAGAAGCGGAGTCGAAGGCGTGTGTTGGTCTTCACCACACCAGCGTGAGCACACTGGGGGTCGGCGTGGAAAGAGGCGCATATGTCGGAACGCAAGTGGCGAGGAATGAAAAGGAGCCATTTGCGACCGTCGGGAAGGTAGTTGCGGCGGTAAAGAAGGACCTGCCGTATTGCGAAGTGGCGGGCGTGACGACGGAGAGTGCGGGTCACAGGTCGCTGAGATGGTGTAGACAGGAGAGCGAGGAGGGAAGCGATCCACGGGTCCCGTTGTTGTTCAAGTGGCATGTCGGCAATATCAAGGGAGGAGGCATCAGTGGTGGCGAAAGATGTGGCGTCTGTCACATGGTAGAGGGGACCGTGATAGTGCGTCGGCATCAGAATGCTTACGGCCAGATTGATAGATTACTTCAATGTCGTATTCTTGTAAGCGCAACGCCGAACGAGCAAGACGGCCTGAGGGGTCTTTGAGGGACGACAGCCAACAGAGGGCATGGTGGTCGGTAACGACAGAGAACGGGCGACCGTATAGGTAAGGTCGGAACTTTCCAATAGCCCAAATTATTGCCAAGCACTCCTTTTACGTTACGGAATAATTACGCTCGGCCTTTGTCAAAGTGTGCCTGGCATACGCAACAACATGGTCGGAGAAGCCGGGTTTCCACTGTGCCAGAACTACGCCGCTGGCGTCAGTGTGAATTTCAGTGTGCAGGCTGGGGTCGAAATGGCGGAGGATTGGAGGGGACACAAGCTGGCGCCGAAGCGTTGTTAACGCCGCGTCACAGTCTGGTGTCCAAGACGAGAGGCTGGAGTCGCCGGCAAGCAGATCAAGGGGGGAGACAGGATGGAAGCGAAATTGCGCACGAAGCGGCGAAAATAAGAGCACAGCCCGATGAAGCTACGCAGCTCTTTCAGGGAAGTGGTTCGGGGGAACTCGGCGACTGCGCGCAGATTTGCAGGGTCGTGAAGGACGCCTTCTTTGGAGACGACGTGGCTCAAGGTGGTAAGCCGCCGGGCTGCGAAGCAGCACTTCTTCAAATTCAGTTGCAAGCCGGCGTCGGTCAAACATTACAGGACACGCTCGAGCCCGGCCAGATGGGAAGAAAAGTCTCGAGAATAGACGACGCTATGGTCGAGGTAGCAGAGACAAGTGTGCCACTTGAGTCCGCTGAGAACTGTGTCCATCATGCGCTCGAATGTGGCCGGCGCATTGCACAAGCCGAACGGCATGACGTTAAATTCGTAGAGGCCGTCGGGCGTAACAAAAGCCGTCTTTGGCTGATCAGCAGCATCCATTGGCACCTGCCAGTAACCGGAGTGGAGGTCCAATGAAAAAAAGAATTCTGCGCCTTGCAGGAAATCGACGGCATCGTCAATACGTGGAAGTGGATACACATCCTTTCGCGTAATCTTGTTGAGGCGACGGTAATCAACGCAAAAGCGGATGGATCCGTCCTTCGTCCGCACGAGAACAACGGGAGAGGCCCAGGGGCTTTCAAGGCGGGATGACACCGCGCTGAAGCATGTTGTCCACTTCTTTGGTAATGACGGTGCGTTCAGCGGCCGACACGTGATAAGGCCGCTGGCGCAAAGGAGCATGCGTTCCGGTTCCAATGCTGTGTGTGACGACGGATGTGCGGCCAAGAGAGCTGTGCGGGAAGTCGGAGGACGGACGGAAACGTTGAAGTAATGCGACGAGCTGAGCACGTTGATGTGGCGAAAGGTTGGCATCGATAGATCGGGAAAAAACAGAAACGGTGTCTTGGTTTGGCGCAGCAGGAGAGGAACGAATGGCATCTATCTGAATAGGGGCAAGTTCTTCAGAGACGGAGTATGGAAGGGCGTGATCAACTGATTCGACATGTCGCAGGCACTCGCCGCGGAGAAGCGTTGATGGACACGAGAAAGAGTTCGTTACGTAGATTTCGCTGTGACCATGGAGTATAGTTAGAAGAGCAAACGGAAAGAGGAAACAGCGGCGACGGACAGCAGCATCAGTCGGAGTAATGCGAACAGTCGAATCAGGATCGCAGGCGGAAGAGAGGGCAACGAGGGCTGCAGAGAAAGCAGGCATGTCGGTATCCTAAGCGACCAGCATTTTACCGGGTCGAGGAGAGGCGTCGCACGGCTGGGTGGCACAAAACGGAGACAGTTCAATGCTGGCGCAGGGACAGTCGATGATCGCATGATAGGGGGTTAGAAAGTCGCAGCCCAGAATGATATCGTGAGAACAGCGGGACAGCACGAAAAACTCGGCGATGTATACAACATCCCGGATACCATGGCGAGCTGTGCAGGACGCTAGAGGTTGAATGCGGTGCGAGCTTGCAGTGCAGAGGCAAAAGTTCGAAACAGGCGTCGTCACGTTACGGAGTCGACGGCAAAGGGCTGCACTAATAACGGATACAGCAGCGCCTGTGTCTACTAGGGCTAGAACGGCGACGCTATCAACAAACACTTAGACGACATTGGCGGGTGAAGACGGAGGACTTTGACAGTTCGACAGAATCGCAGTTCTTGCCTCCGGAACTGCGGCTGTTAGTTTTCCTCCGAACGGGAAGGTGAGCGCCGGCGCATTGGATAGATAGATCGGCGACGAGGAGAAGGCGACCGGCGTGAAGAATATGAAGAGCAGTCAAGATGGAAGGAGTCCGCAGGGGTGCCGGAGTAAACTGGTATCGAGCGAGGCGCAGGGTCGTAGTGGAATGAGGCTGCCCCGTCCCGGAAACTCGGCGAGTGTTGGTGACAAAGCCGAGCGACGTGGCCCGGCAACCCACAGGCGTAACATATGGGGCGGTTGTCGTACGTGCGCCATGGGTTCATGACGGCCCGGCGAGGCGGCAGAGAACGACGGATAGGTGCCGGTGGAGGTGGTAGCGGCGCGACAGATGGGTGGTTAACATAGGGGTCGGGACGTCGGGGTCTGGCGGCAAGCTCAGCGTATGTGAGAGCGGCCGTCACAGCCGGAGGCCGAGGGCTAGAGGGCAAAGCGCCGGCGACCTGCACTTGGGTGGTGCGTCGAAGTGTGGAATCTAGGTGTGGCGCAGGGTCGCCAGAGACAGGCAGGAGGGAGAGTTGGCGGGCCACCTCTCCCCGTATAAAGGCCTTGATCTTGGGAAGCAGTGAGGACGGTTCAGAGACCAGACTGCAGACCGGCAGCGCTGGAAGGGACTCGTCGAAGACGCCGGAACGGCGAGTAGAATTCCTCTGCTTCCTGAGGACGTCCTAGCTCTGGCAAAGCTAGATGACATCGACCACTGTTTGTTGATTCCTGGCTAGCAACATCTGGAACGCGTCGTCGGAGATGCCCTTCAGGATGTTATTAATTTTATCGGCCTCAGGCAAGGATGGGTTGATGCGCTTGCACAGGTCTAGAACATCTTCTATATAACTGGTGAAGGTTTCGGTGGCGTGCTGAGAGCGAGCGCGGAGGCGTTGTTCGGCGCGCAGTTCGCGCACAACTGGGCGGCCGAATACCGTCGAGAAACTGGTCTTAAAGGACGACCAGGTAGGCAAGTCGGCCTCATGATTGCGAAACCACAAGTTTGCGACATCGCTGAGGAAGAAAACCACGTTACCGAGCTTGGTGGCATCGTCCTACTTGTAGGCGCTGACGCGCTCGTACGACGACAAACAGTCGTCGACATCGTGGTCGTCGGCACCGCTGAAGACGCTGGGATCTCGCTGCCGGAGCCCGCCAGAACAGAGGATGGTAGGCGACGGGATAGGGGCTGTCTGGCTGGTGACTTCGGGCATAACGGGTGGCGAAGTTAAGATGCGGCTACGGAGCTCCAGGACGAGGACGAGAGGCGGAACTTACAGCAACCTCCACCAAATGTAGGAGGGGGTTGTGGCTGAGCAGAACCTAGGTCGCTTTGCAACGTTCAGCAAATGTACAGGCCAAGCGTTCGGGCTGCGAGCGAGCGTCACTGTTGTTGTAGCCTTTGACAGAATGGCACATACCCACTATGGGGGATTGGCCAAGAATCGGAAGGTAAATGTTGGTATTCACCTGTACATAGTAAAGGCAAAAGAAAAACACACGGGGGACGAACACCGGGGGAGTCTACCACAAAAGGGCAGGGAGAGGATGGAAAAAAAAATAATAATCATATATATATATTGTTGCGGAAAAGAATATATTTACAGATATTTACAAATAGACAAGAACAGCTGCGAGCGGCACCGAGAACACAGTCCGAACTTCGTTGTCGTCTTCTACTCTTCGCACTCGTGCCATCGCTCTTTGTCGTCGTCGTCTACCCGCATCAGGACCCTCGGCTGCTGAAACGCCGTCTCGGCGTTAGGGCGGCGACGTATGAGCGTTGTGGTAAGGTTTAAGGCGACAGACGTGGACGATGTCGGTGGTGGCGCCAGATGACGAGGGCGAGGTTTCAAGGGGAGCAATTTCATAGTTCACGTCGGTAACACGGCGCACGACACGGTAAGGGCCACGGTAGTGCGAAAGGAGCTTCTCGGAGAGACCGACGCTGCGAGAGGGCGTCCAGAGAAGGACGAGTGATCCTGGGGTATATTCGACGGCCTGGTGACGGCGGTCGTAGGCTGACTTCTGGGAAACTTGAGAGGCTTGGAGCCTACTACGTGCTATTTGGCGCGCCAGCATGGCCTGGGAGATGGCGTCCCGAGCGTAAGCAGTGGTCGGGGCTGAAGAAGGCGGCATGAGTGTGTCCAAAGGCAAGGTGGGATGCCTACCAAACAAAAGGTAGAAAGGAGAATAGCCTGTTCTGTCATGAAGGGAAGAGTTATATGCAAATGTCACATAAGGCAAGGCTGCGTCCCAATCTCGGTGGTCAGGCGATACGTACATGGCTAACATCTCGGTGAGCGTGCAGTTGAACCTTTCCGTAAGCCCATTGGTTTGTGGGTGGTAAGCTGTCGCGAGCTGGTGCTGCGTGTCACACGAACGAAGAATGTCGGGAACTACTCTGGATAGGAAATAACGACCGCGGTCGGTGAGCAGTTGACGAGGGGCGCCGTGGTGAAGGATGACGTCTTGCAGAAGAAAATCGGCAACATCGGTAGCGCAGCTCGACGGCAAAGCACGCGTGATGGCGTACCGAGTCGTATAATCAGTTGCGACAGCGATCCACTTGTTGTCGGAGAGGGACGTCGGAAAAGGGCCAAGAAGGTCGAGGCCAACACGGTGAAAAGGTTCAGGAGGTATGTCGATGGGTTGCAGAAGACCGGCAGGCAGAGTGGAGGGCCTTTTCCGACGTTGACACAGGTCGCAAGCGGCCACGTAACGCTTGACGGAACGGTAGAGACCAGGCCAAAAGAAGCGATGCCGCACCCGAGCGTAAGTGCGGGACACGCCGAGGTGACCGGCTGTCGGCAGATCGTGCAGTTCTACAAGGACAGAAGAGCGTAGACGTTGGGGTATCACGAGCAGGAGCGGAGGGCCATCGGAGCGTAGGTTTCGGCGATACAAAATGCCGTTCTGGAGCACATAAAGGTTCAGAGACGGAGATCGGTTTGCAGAACGGATGCCATCAAAGATAGGTCGTAAAGATGGGTCGTGAGGCTGTTCGTTGGCAATATCAGCAAGATCGGAGATAGCTAAGAGGCAGGGCAGGGTCTCAGCGTCCTCTAGGTCAGGTGGTTCCACAGGGTATCGGGATAAGCAGTCAGCGTCCTGGTGATGGCGCCCTGACTTGTACACGACGCAGTATGAGTATTCTTGGAGGCGCAATGCCCAGCGACCAAGGCGACCGGTGGGATCTTTTAGTGAAGACAACCAGCAGAGAGCGTGGTGATCAGTGAGAACAGCGAATGAACGGCCGAACAGGTAGGGTCTGAATTTAGCTACTGCCCAGACAAGGGCAAGACACTCGCGCTCAGTAATGGTGTAATTTTGCTCTGCGGCTGAAAGTAGGCGGCTGGCATAAGCGATGACTCGATCTTGACCCTGTTGACGTTGGGCTAGGACGGCGCCGATGCCATATCCGGAGGCATCGGTGCGAACCTCTGTGGGAGACGACGGGTCAAAATGTGCTAAGATGGGCGGAGTGGTCAGCAAATAGACGAGAGATGAAAATGAGTTCTCTTGAGCAGGGCCCCAGGTAAAGGGGGTGTCGTTCTTCAGAAGATCGGTGAGGGGACGAGCGATGCCGGCGAAATCTTTGATAAAACGGCGAAAATATGAGCACAAGCCGACAAAGCTGCGCACATCTTTCGACGACCTTGGAAGAGGAAAGTCCTTCACAGCTTGAATTTTGATGGGATCTGGGTGTACACCAGAAGCGTCAACGAGGTGTCCGAGAATAGTGAGTTGGCGACGGCCGAACATGCATTTCGATGAGTTCAGCTGAAGTCCGGCGTTACGAAACACTGTCAGAATATTAGAGAGGCGCTCGAGGTGCGTGGCAAAAGTAGGCGAGAAAACCACAACATCGTCTAGGTAACAGAGGCAGGTGGACCATTTAGAGCCACGAAGAAGGGAGTCCATCATTCGTTCGAAGGTAGCCGGGGCGTTACAGAGGCCGAACGGCATGACTTTAAACTGGTATAAGCCATCAGGCGTCACGAAGGCGGTCTTCTCGCGGTCCTTTTCATCAACGGCAATTTGCCAGTACCCCGATCGAAGATCCATTGAAGAGAAATATTTGGCGCCGTGGAGGCAATCTAAGGCATCATCGATCCTTGGGAGTGGATATACGTCTTTTTTTGTGATGCGGTTGAGGTGCCGATAATCAACGCAGAAGCGCCAGCTGCCATCCTTCTTTTTCACCAGGACGACTGGTGAAGCCCAAGGACATGACGAGGGCTCGATGATGTCTTTTGCGAGCATCTTGTCCACCTCTTGATTTATGACGGTGCGTTCGGCGCTGGACACTCGGTACGGACGTCTGCGGAGAGGAGCGGAATCACCGGTGTTTATGTGATGCGTCACCACAGAGGTCCGAGCCAAAACACGGCTATCAAAGTCGAAGATGTCGCGGAAAGATGATAAGAGGCACCTAAGATCGCGAGCTTGCATCGGCGGTAGGTCAGAAGCGATCATGTCAGCGTAGTCGTCCGTTGGGTTCGCTGTTGACGGGGCCGCAGGCAACCGGCATTGCTGAGTGGAAGGTAAGCAGCTGTCCACCACTGATATCACACATTTGGCAGCAGGGCACAGCGTGGCGAGTGAGATGCCTTGCGGGAGCGGTTGGATGGATGAACCGAAGTTCAGGACCGGAAGGCACGCTCGGTTGGCCGACATTGTAAATACAATGTGTGGAAGCGCAATGCTAAGCGTCAGGGCGACGGCAAGTTCCGGAGTGACTACGTAGTGATCATCAGGTACAGGGGGAACAGATGAGAAAGAAATGTAAGTTGCGGCTTGAGGCGGTAGACGGACAAAGTCGACAGCACAAAGACGGTGTATAACTGGGGACGGCGACTCAGCAGAAAGAGGAAGGTCAAGCTGAACAACATTAGTGGCGCAGTCAATGAGGGCTGAATGCTCAGACAGGAAGTCGAGGCCAAGAATGACTTCATGAGGGCACTGGTCCAGAACAGAGAACAGAACGGATGTATGGCGGCCGGATATGGTCACACGGGCTGTGCATAGTCCAACAACATGAGCAGTTCCGCCGTCGGCTACGCGGAGAACGGCTTTGGGTGCAGGGGTCAGTACTTTTCGGAGGCGGCGTCGAAGGGCTGAACTCATGACGGATACGTGCGCGCCTGTATCGATCAGAGCTCTCACAGGCACTCCATCGACATGAATGGCGAGCAAATTATGGTGTGCACGAAGGGCTAATCGAGGATTTTGGGACTGGGGCTGTACTGCAGCATCACCTCCAGACACTGCAGCGTCTAGTTTTCCGCTTGCGAGCGTCCGTAGGGGTCAGGAGAGGAGCGACGGCGTTGGGGCGAACGAGACTGGCGACGCAGGGGGGACGGGGAGCGGCTGGAGCGGGGAATCTGGCCGTCGACTGTAGCACTGTGCTGGCTGGAGGGGGCGTGTAGTGGCTGGGCTGTTCGTCGTTGCGGTGGGAGCTGAGAGGACGGTATGTGCTGCGACGGGACCAATAATTTCGACAGTGGCGGGAGATGTGGCCAATGCGGTGGCAATGGAAACAAATGGGCCTGTCGTCGGTTGTCCGCCAGTCGTTAGGGTTTCGGCGACGTGGAGTGAAGTACGAAGGTCGTCCAGGAGCAATCGCAGTGATTTCGGGTGGTGGTGAAGACCGTACAGGGCTGACGGGCTGGAAACCAAGGTTGGCAAGCTCTTGGCGGACGACAGCTTGTACCAGAGAGATGGTAGGTAAGCGGGTGTCGCCATCATGTAGATGCTGGGGGGCAGGGGACATAGCTTCGAGCTCGCGTCGGATGATGCGGGTCACATTTTCTGGGGGCGCTGGAGTTGCCCGGTGTGGCAGGTCTTCACATGAAGAAGTCGCAGCCGTGTTGGGGAGGCGTGTGTACGGCTGGCTAATACGCCTGCTTTTGGCTTCCTCGAAGCGTCGACATTCCTTAATAATTCCGACGACTGTAGTGCAGCTCTTGTATACGAGCAAGTTGAAGGCATCGTCGGCGATTCCCTTCAACACGTGGCCGACTTTGTCAGACTCGGGCATGTTGGCGTCAACTTTGTGACAGAGGGCCAGCACATCTTGAATGTACAGCCTTTGTCAAAAGTTTGGAGCCCAGGGGGTTTGCTTCTGAGCCACACTGTGTGGTTCGTAATGCATCTCCAGCGCTACAAATTACCTGAAGGTAAGATGATTTCTGGTCCTGCCTCCTCCAATGGGTAGGACTACCACGAATGCTACAGGAGTCCCACTGCGAGGCTTAGAAGCAAACCCCCTGGGCTCTAAACTTTTGACAAAGACTGTACGACACATAGGACTCCGTAGATGTTTGAGCTCGGGAGGCGAGGTCCTTCTTAGCGGCAAGCGTTCGGCCGAGCGGCCGTCCAAACAATTCACGGAGTTTCTCTTTGTACACGTCCCAGCTGGTCAGATGGTCTTCGTGTGTCTCATACCAGACCCGGGCGGTGTCTTTTAGATAGAATATTACATTTGCGAGCATAAGGGTCGGATCCCAGCGGTTGTAGGTACTCACTCGCTCGTACATGTTGATCCAGTCGTCGACGTCAGTGTTGTCGGTACCAGAAAATGTCCCAGGGTCACGAGGGGGAGAAAGAACGAGTGATGTCATGGCCGGGACTGAGGTTTGCTGGGCGGCGTCGTGGGTCATAATGAGGGAAGGCAACTGGCGGCCGCTGCGGAGCTCCGTCGTCGGTAGACGTAGGGGAAATCCGCACCTCCACCAAATATGTTTCGGAAAAGAATATATTTACAGATATTTACAAATAGACAAGAACAGCTGCGAGCGGCACCGAGAACACAGTCCGAACTTCGTTCTCGTCTACCCGCATCAATATATTACGATGAAAAAACTTGCTCGACTGCTGATAACATAAGGAAAGAGTTGAAGTACACTTAGAGAAACATTTATTTACCGACGGTTTCGGACTGTGGACCGTCCTTCATCACGGTAAGGTTGTTTGTGAACAAAAACGATCCACTTGCTCACGGCACCGCACACAGATGGAGAGGGAAAGACGCTCTCCTTTGAGGAAACAAAACAAAACACGAAAAGCAAGACAGTGGCGGACAAGGGTGTTCCTGCCGATTAAGGGGAAAATGAGGGCTGCAAAGCGAGCAGACAAAAAAGAAAAGAACGAATTCAAGAAAGGGGAAATGAGGGGGTGGGGGGAAGGGAAGGAGGCAAAAGGTTGTAGCGGAAGTGGAGAGGGGTGAGCTGTCTAAGAGGAAAACCGTTGAGAAGAAATATTGTGGGCGGAGGCTTCCTTCGGCGGGAGCGGGACATTCGAACACGCGGGAACAAAACATTATCGCGCCCGTTGCATCACAGTGCCAACCGCCCGACAGAAGTGTGGTTACTGACTGTTTGAATGTGAGTTACGGCGGCGGCGCGATCACATAGCCGGAGAGTTAACCGGCCAGACGCCGGACGGAAACCTGATCCCGTGGCTGGGCCCTGCGGACACCCAGCGCCAGCCCCCGGCCGCCACTCGTCAGCCGCGCGCCCCTTCGCAAACACACTGCGCTGCCGACGAGGTGCCCTTTCCAAGGAGCGAAGTGGGGCGCAGAGCAACGAAAAAACGAGAGAAAGAGGGGGAGTACTCAGAGCAGGAAAAATAAAAAGAAAAAAAGAAGGAAACAAAAGAAGAAAAAAGAAAAAAAGGAAAGAAAAGGAGGCATGACAACTTGCAAAAAAGTGAAAAAGGGGGGGCAGGGGGAAGGGTGGCTTGCTAAGTACCTCCCTCATCTACCTCACCTTTTTGAAAAACACGAGGTAGCCCAAATTCACTTACGGCCCCTTGTTAGCGCCCTGCGCCCTCGTAAGGCAGGCAAGTAGAAAATTGGGCTATCTATCTGGACGACCGACGAACGGGTTCACAGTGATCCACAACCATACTAGTGTATAGCAACACTCCTAATCCTCGTTCGCAAACCAATGTAATGTATTGAGTATCATTCTTTTCGTTCTATTTGAAATGGCATTTAAAAAAAAGGGGGGGGGGTGGAAGGCCCCCTTATGGTTTACTGCAGAAGTCGTTTCAGCAGCAATGTTTGGGCATAAGGAAGAAAAGAAAGGTTGGGGTAGGAGACAGGCGGCATGTAGACGCAAACACTCAAAATGGTATGACCTCAGGCGATTCAGTCGAGGAGGCGGTGAATCTCACTGGGCCTCTGATTTCTGAAGTGCGGAGAGAGCTCCGGGGTTCTCATTTATACCGGCCTGCACCGTATTAAATTTGAAAATAAAGTATGACTCCCGTTGTTCCCGCTCACGGGTATTTTTGAAACCGCTCTGTAGCAGAGTGACTTTAATTTTGTCGAAATCATGATTTTCTTGACGGACATGTTTCGACAGGGGGAGGAGAGGAAGTGATTTGGCATGCGCGCGGTGATTATTGAATCGAATTCGGAAGGGATTCTCGGTCTGGCCAATGTATTGCATTTAACAGTTGCTGCACTCGAGCATGTAAAGTACGTTACTACTGTCACAATTCAAGTTCTCTCGAATGGAGTGTTTGAAATGAGAGTGTGTGCTCTGAGCCAACGTCGTTTTCTGCATGTGCTTGCAAACTTGACACCGATTCTTCCCGCAAGGCACGCAACCTACAGGCTCTTGTTTACTTATAGTAGAGTGAACCACATAATTTTGCAAATTTTTTGGTCGTCGGTAGGTGACCCGTGGAGCCGTTGGGAAAATCTTTGAGAGTCGGTCGCTTTGTTCGATGATGTTAAAATGTTTTCTTAGAACTTTGTTTACATTCGGAAGGTTGTTCGCAAAGGTTAAGACTACATTAGAGCGGTGTTCATTGGGAGCTGCTGACGCGGGATCCCCAAACAGTTCGTTGCGATTTCTCTCTTCCGCTTTTCTAATTGCATCGTCGACAATAGAGAGCGGATAGCGCTGATGATTCAAAACCTCCCGCATATGATTAGAATTATCCTTAAAATCTTCTGAGCGTGAGCACACTCGTTTGAATCTGATGGCCTGAGAGTATGGAATAGAGGTTTTGTAGTGGCGTGGGTGGCAGCTCTTGTAATGGAGGTACTGTTGTCTATCAGTGGGCTTCCTGTAGACACTGGTGATTAAGATGCCCTGTTCTATTCGAATCAAGACGTCCAAAAAGTTAATTTGAGTGGTCGAATAGGTGTGCGTAAAGGAGAGGTTTGGATGTATGTTGTTCAATGATGAGATAAACTGGATGGGATGAGTTGGTCCTCAGTGCCGGTCCATACCATGAATATATCGTCTAGGAAGCGTCTGTAGAAAGCCGGTTTTGTTGGATATGACCGAAGAAAGTCCGATTCAATGCTGTTCATGAATATGTTGGCATAGTTTGGCGCCCTCTTTGTGCCCATAGCGGTGCCACTCGTTTGTAGGTAGAAAAAGTGGTTGAATTCGAAGGAGTTGAGTTTGAGAACCAGATTAGTCAGTTCAGCGAGGGTACTTTTGTTGGCAGAATCTAGGCTTTTGTATTTCTCATACGATGTGATCCGAGCCCGGATGCCGTCATCATGCAATATATTAGTGTACAGGGATACCACGTCCAGGGTTACCAGAAAAGCTCCTTCTGGAGCAGTAAATTGACTTAATTCTTTTAGAAAATGAGTAGTGTCACGAATGTAAGATGTGTGTTCATGAGGGATATGCCTTATCAGAGAATCAATGTAGCTGGAGATCGGTTCCGTGAGTGTGCCAATGCCGGAAACGATCGGTCGACCCGGATAATTTTCTTTATGTATTTTTGGGAGCATGTAAAAGCGCCCTGGAGACGCATTTAATGGCGTCAGCGTCTTACTTACTCGTGGCGGTAAATTCACCTTCATCGGTGAGTTGTTTCAAGGTTTTTTCTATAATTTTGCTGTGCTCAGTGGTGGGGTCTGATGAAAGCAAGCGATAGAAATTGGAGTTATAGAGTTGGCGGTATATCTCCTGGATATACTTTTCTTTATCTAAAATTACAATGCTGCCTCCTTTGTCAGCGGGTTTAATAACAATGTCCGTTCGCTTGCTGAGTGATTCCAAGGCGTCACGCTCTTCCCTGGAAAGATTCGGTGGTCCCGGTTTGTGTGCCTCGAAGGCCTGAATGATGTCTCGTTGAATCGCTTTTAAATACATGTCCAGATGTTTATCCCTACCGGATCTCGGTGTCCACTGTTCCTCAGAGGGAGGGAATGAGTTACAATTTTGGTTCGGCTTATCAGAAAAGTACTCCTGGAGTCTCAGATTTCGAGAAAACTTGTCGAGATCCTTTAGTAATTTGTATTCGTCATATCGGCCAGTATTTGGACAGAATTTCAGTCCACGTGACAATACCTATTTTTCCTGTTTGCAAAGGGGTGCGTTTGAGAGATTAATAATGTTCTCCTGTACATCCGAACCCTCCAATGTTTGATTAAATGGGGTTGCATGATCGCTTGCAGGCATGCGGGTGTATATAGGTTGTAATTTGTCCTCTCTTTGTTGCGATGCAACGACGCTCTCTCTTCCTTCCTCAAGCTGGATGTTATCTCGCGAGACTTTTTGCATTTGTTATTCCAGATTTGCTTAGTCTTGCTCGACTGAAAAAACTCAAGCTCTTGAGTCTCCATATCCGAAAGTACCACGTTTTGACGAGCTCGCCTCTCCTCACGGCTCAGTGATGCCAACATCTCTTTGCAATGGTCTTTGGTTACTTTCAGATGGTTTAGGGATGCGTTAAGCAGAACTTGGCTCCAAGCTTGGCTCCAAGCTTGGCTCCAAGCTTGGCTCCAAGCAGAACTTGGCTCTAAGGAGGCCGGTTACGCGAGTATTCCGGCGAACGCTTCCAGCGGACAATCCAAGTATTCGGCCAGTGAATTCTCATAAAGAAGCGGAGTCAGAAGTTGCAAAAATCTCTGAGTACGTTCGTGGATTCTCCAGTCCAGCTCAGCAGAATCATCGCCCTAATTCGGATCACCATATACATATCACCAGTACCCCAGAATTCAGGACAGAAACCACTGCCAGCGAAGCGAGGGAACCACCATTCAATTTCGCCCCATCCACCTCCAAGCCACCTGCCAGTGGGCACCAATTGGAACACTCTGCTGCGCGAAAGCCCACCACCCGAAACAGTTGTTGCGGATCACAGGAAGCGCCGCTGGATTTTGCACCTGAGACCTCCAGTCCAACTTTGAGCGTATCAGCGTCTCCTAGAGCAACTGAAGCTCAAACGACCGAAAGACGCCGACGAACACCTGACATCGGGAGCGGCTGTGCGGAGAACCCTTCGACCCCGAAATCGAGGTATGACCTCAGGCGACGCTGCGGCTCCGCCCAGCGAGTGAGACAGGATTGACGGTGTGATCGCGCTCAGCCGCCCACTCCCCCCTCAGCTGCTGCTACACACTCTCGAAATTTTTTAAAATTAAGAAAAATAATAGACAAAAGGATCAGGCACGAGCTCCACATAAAGTCCCTTAAAATATACCTAAAATCAAATACGGTGCCCAAGGGCCTTTCCGTGTCTTTAACGCCGTCGATGAATAATGTCTCGAAAACCACTAGCCTAGCTTGGAGCCGAGTTGTGCTTAACGCATCCCTAAACCTTCTGAAAGTAACTATAGACCATTGCAAAGAGATGTTGGCATCACTGAGCCGTGAGGAGAGGCGAGCTCGTCAAAACGTGGTACTTTCGGATATGGAGACTCAAGAGCTTGAGTTCTTTCAGTCGAGCAAGACTAAGCAAATCTGGAATAACAAATGCAAAAAATTCTCGCGAGATAATATCCAGCTTGAGGAAGAAAGAGAGAGCGTCGTGGCATCGCAACAAAGAGAGGACAAATTACAACCTATATACACCCGCATGCCTGCAAGCGATCATGCAACCCCATTTAATCAAACATTGGAGGGTTCGGATGTACAGGAGAACATTATCAATCTCTCAAACGCACCCCTTAGCTAAGAGGAAAAATCGGTATTGCCACGTGGACTGAACTTCTGTCCAAATACTGGCCGATATGACGAATACAAATTACTAAAGGATCTCGACAATTTTTCTCGAAATCTGAGACTCCAGGAGTACTTTTCTGATAAGCCGAACCAAAATTGTAACTCATTCCCTCCCTCTCAGGAACAGTGGACACCGAGATCCGGTAGGGATAAACATCTGGACATGTATTTAAAAGCGATTCAACGAGACATCATTCAGGCCTTCGAGGCACACAAACCGGGACCACCGAATCTTTCCAGGGAAGAGCGCGACGCCTTGGAATCATTCAGCAAGCGAACGGACATTGTTACTAAACCCGCTGACAAAGGAGGCGGCATAGTAATTTTAGATAAAGAAAAGTATATCCAGGAGGGATACCGCCAACTCAATAACTCCAATTTCCATCGCTTGCTTTCATCAGACCCCACCACTGAGCACAGCAAAATTATAGAAAAAACCTTGAAACAACTCACCGATGAAGGTGAATTACCGCCACGAGTAAGTAAGACGCTGACGCCATTAAATGCGTCTCCAGGGCGCTTTTACATGCTCCCAAAGATACATAAAGAAAATCATCCGGGTCGACCGATCGTTTCCGGCATTGGCACACTCACGGAACCGATCTCCAGCTACATTGATTCTCTGATCAGGCACATCCCTCCTAAACACACATCTTACATTCGTGACACTACTCATTTTCTAGAAGAATTAAGTCAATTTACTGCTCCAGAAGGAGCTTTTCTGGTACCCCTGGACGTGGTATCCCTGTACACTAATATACCGCATGATCACGGCATCCGGGCTCTGATCACATCGTATGAGAAATACAAAAGCCTGGATTCTCCCAGCAAAAGTACTCTCGCTGAACTGACTAATCTGGTTCTCAAACTCAACTCCTTCGAATTCAACCACTCTTTCTACCTACAAACGAGTGGCACGGCTATGGGCACAAAGAGGGCGCCAAACTATGCCAACATATTCATGAACAGCATTGAATCGGACTTTCTTCGGTCATATCCAACAAAACCGGCTTTCTACAGACGCTTCCTAGACGATATATTCATGGTATGGACCGGCACTGAGGACCAACTCATCCAGTTTATCTCATCATTGAACAACATACATCCAAACCTCTCTTTTACGCACACCTATTCGACCAATCAAATTAACTTTTTGGACGTCTTGATTCGAATAGAACAGGGCATCTTAATCACCAGTGTCTACAGGAAGCCCACTGATAGACAACAGTACCTCCATTACAAGAGCTGCCACCCACGCCACTGAAAAACCTCTATTCCATACTCTCAGGCCATCAGATTCAAACGAGTGTGCTCACGCTCAGAAGATTTTAAGGATAATTCTAATCTTATGCGGGAGGTTTTGAATCATCAGCGCTATCCGCTCTCTATTGTCGACGATGCAATTAGAAAAGCGGAAGAGAGAAATCGCAACGAACTGTTTGGGGATCCCGCGTCAGCAGCTCCCAATGAACACCGCTCTAATCTAGTCTTAACCTTTGCGAACAACCTTCCGAATGTAAACAAAATTCTAAGAAAACATTTTAACATCATCGAACAAAGCGACCGACTCTCAAAGATTTTCCCAACGGCTCCACGGGTCACCTACCGACGACCAAAAAATTTGCAAAATTATGTGGTTCACTCTACTATAAGTAAACAAGAGCCTGTAGGTTGCGTGCCTTGCGGGAAGAATCGGTGTCAAGTTTGCAAGCACATGCAGAAAACGACGTTGGCTCAGAGCACACATCTCATTTCAAACACTCCATTCGAGAGAACTTGAATTGTGACAGTAGTAACGTACTGTACATGCTCGAGTGCGGCAACTGTCAAATGCAATACATTGGCCAGACCGGAATCCCTTCCGAATTCGATTCAATAATCACCGCGCGCATGCCAAATCACTTCCTCTCCTCCCCTTGTCGAAACATGTCCGTCAAGAAAATCATGATTTCGACCAAATTAAAGTCACTCTGCTACAGAGCGGTTTCAAAAATACCCGTGAGCGGGAACAACGGGAGTCATACTTTATTTTCAAATTTAATACGGTGCAGGCCGGTATAAATGAGAACCCCGGAGCTCTCTCCGCACTTCAGAAATCAGAGGCCCAGTGAGATTCACCGCCTCCTCGACTGAATCGCCTGAGGTCATACCATTTTGAGTGTTTGCGTGTACATGCCGCCTGTCTCCTACCCCAACCTTTCTTTTCTTCCTTATGCCCAAACATTGCTGCTGAAACGACTTCTGCAGTAAACCATAAGGGGGCCTTCCACCCTCCCCCTTTTTTTAAATGCCATTTCAAATAGAACGAAAAGAATGATACTCAATACATTACATTGGTTTGCGAACGAGGATTAGGAGTGTTGCTATACACTAGTATGGTTGTGGATCACTGTGAACCCGTTCGTCGGTCGTCCAGATAGATAGCCCAATTTTCTACTTGTCTGCCTTACGAGGGCGCAGGGCGCTAACAAGGGGCCGTAAGTGAATTTGGGCTACCTCGTGTTTTTGAAAAAGGTGAGGTAGATGAGGGAGGTACTTAGCAAGCCACCCTTCCCCCTGCCCCCCCTTTTTCACTTTTTTGCAAGTTGTCTTGCCTCCTTTTCTTTCCTTTTTTTCTTTTTTCTTCTTTTGTTTCCTTCTTTTTTTCTTTTTATTTTTCCTGCTCTGCGCCCCACTTCGCTCCTTGGAAAGGGCACCTCGTCGGCGGCGCAGTGTCTTTGCGAGGGGGCGCGCGGCTGACGAGTGGCGGCCGGGGGCTGGCGCTGGGTGTCCGCGGGGCCCAGCCACGCGATCAGGTTTCCGTCCGGCGTCTGGCCGGTTAACTCTCCGGCTATGTGATCGCGCCGCCGCCGTAACTCACATTCAAACAGTC
>NW_028317727.1:410257-417757 GCF_055824585.1 Amblyomma mixtum | reverse complement strand
GTTGGTGTGTTGGCTGTTGGTGTGTTGGTTGGTTGGTGTGTTGGTTGGTTGGTGTGTTGGTTGGTTGGTGTGTTGGTTGGTTGGTGTGTTGGTTGGTTGGTGTGTTGGTTGGTTGGTTGGTTGGTTGGTTGGTTGGTTGGTTGGTTGGTTGGTTGGTTGGTTGGCTGGCTGGCTGGCTGGCTGGCTGGCTGGCTGGCTGGTTGGTGTGTTGGTTGTTTGGTGTATTGGTTGGTTGGTGTGTTGTTGGTTGGTGTGTTGGTTGGTTGGTGTGTTGGCTGGTTGGTGTGTTGGTTGGTTGGTGTGTTGGTTGGTTGGTGTGTTGGTTGGTTGGTGTGT
Organism: Amblyomma mixtum; assembly: GCF_055824585.1. NCBI lineage: Eukaryota > Metazoa > Arthropoda > Arachnida > Ixodida > Ixodidae > Amblyomma > Amblyomma mixtum. The sequence goes on along the minus strand of NW_028317727.1, from coordinate 417,421 downwards.
TGGTTGGTTGGTGTGTTGGTTGGTTGGTTGGTTGGTTGGTTGGCTGGCTGGCTGGCCTGGCTGCTGGCTGGCTGGCTGGCTGGCTGGCTGGCTGGCTGGCTGGCTGCCTGGCTGGCTGGCTGGCTGGCTGGCTGGTGTGTTGTTTGGCTGGTGTGTTGGTTGGCTGGTGTGTTGGTTGGCTGGTGTGTTGGTTGGATGGTGTGTTGGTTGGTTGGTGTGTTGGTTGGTTGGTGTGTTGGTTGGCTGGTGTGTTGGTTGTATGGTGTGTTGGTTGGATGGTGTGTTGGTTGGTTGGTGTGTTGGTTGGTTGGTGTGTTGGTTGGTTGGTGTGTTGGTTGGTTGGTGTGTTGGTTGGTTGGTGTGTTGGTTGGTTGGTGTGTTGGTTGGTTGGTGTGTTGGTTGGTTGGTGTGTTGGTTGGTTGGTGTGTTGGTGTGTTGGTTGGTTGGTGTGTTGGTTGGTTGGTGTGTTGGTTGGTTGGTGTGTTGGTTGGTTGGTGTGTTGGTTGGTTGGTGTGTTGGTTGGTTGGTGTGTTGGTTGGTGTGTTGGTTGGTTGGTGTGTTGGTTGGTTGGTGTGTTGGTTGGTTGGTGTGTTGGTTGGTTGGTGTGTTGGTTGGTTGGTTGGTTGGTTGGTTGGTTGGCTGGCTGGCTGGCTGGCTGGCTGGCTGGCTGGCTGGCTGGCTGGTGTGTTGGTTGGCTGTTGTGTTGGTTGGCTGGTGTGTTGGTTGGCTGGTGTGTTGGTTGGTTGGTGTGTTGGTTGGTTGGTGTGTTGGTTGGTTGGTGTGTTGGTTGGTTCGTGTGTTGGTTGGTTGGTGTGTTGGTTGGTTGGTGTGTTGGTTGGTTGGTGTGTTGGTTGGTTGGTGTGTAGGTTGGTTGGTGTGTTGGTTGGTTGGTGTGTTGGTTGGTTGGTGTGTTGGTTGGTTGGTGTGTTGGTTGGTGTGTTGGTTGGTTGGTTGGCTGGCTGGTTGGCTGCTTGGCTGGCTGGCTGGCTGGCTGGCTGGTTGGCTGGCTGGCTGGCTGGCTGGCTGGCTGGCTGGTTGGCTGGTGTGTTGGCTGGCTGGCTGGCTGGCTGGCTGGCTGGTGTGTTGGTTGGTTGGTGTGTTGGTTGGCTGGTGTGTTGGTTGGCTGGTGTGTTGGTTGGCTGGTGTGTTGGTTGGTTGGTGTGTTGGTTGGTTGATGTGTTGGTTGGTTGGTGTGTTGGTTGGTTGGTGTGTTGGTTGGTTGGTGTGTTGGTTGGTTGGTGTGTTGGTTGGTTGGTGTGTTGGTTGGTTGGTGTGTTGGTTGGTTGGTGTGTTGGCTGGCTGGTGTGTTGGCTGGCTGGTGTGTTGGTTGCCTGGTGTGTTGGTTGGCTGGTGTGTTGGTTGGCTGGTGTGTTGGTTGGATGGTGTGTTGGTTGGTTGGTGTGTTGGTTGGTTGGTGTGTTGGTTGGTTGGTGTGTTGGTTGGTTGGTGTGTTGGTTGGTTGGTGTGTTGGTTGGTTGGTGTGTTGGTTGGTTGGTGTGTTGGTTGGTTGGTGTGTTGGTTGGTTGGTGTGTTGGTTGGTTGGTGTGTTGGCTGGTTGGTGTGTTGGTTGGTTGGTGTGTTGGTTGGTTGGTGTGTTGGTTGGTTGGTGTGTTGGTTGGTTGGTGTGTTGGTTGGTTGGTGTGTTGGTTGGTTGGTGTGTTGGTTGGTTGGTTGGTTGGTTGGTTGGTTGGTTGGTTGGTTGGTTGGCTGGCTGGCTGGCTGGCTGGCTGGCTGGCTGGCTTGGTGTGTTGGTTGGTTGGTGTGTTGGTTGGTTGGTGTGTTGGTTGGTTGGTGTGTTGGTTGGTTGGTGTGTTGGCTGGTTGGTGTGTTGGTTGGTTGGTGTGTTGGTTGGTTGGTGTGTTGGTTGGTTGGTGTGTTGGTTGGTTGGTGTGTTGGTTGGTTGGTTGGTTGGTTGGTTGGTTGGCTGGCTGGCTGGCTGGCTGGCTGGCTGGCTGGCTGGCTGGCTGGCTGCCTGGCTGGCTGGCTGGCTGGCTGGTGTGTTGTTTGGCTGGTGTGTTGGTTGGCTGGTGTGTTGGTTGGCTGGTGTGTTGGTTGGATGGTGTGTTGGTTGGTTGGTGTGTTGGTTGTTGGTGTGTTGGTTGGCTGGTGTGTTGGTTGGATGGTGTGTTGATTGGATGGTGTGTTGGTTGGTTGGTGTGTTGGTTGGTTGGTGTGTTGGTTGGTTGGTGTGTTGGTTGGTTGGTGTGTTGGTTGGTTGGTGTGTTGGTTGGTTGGTGTGTTGGTTGGTTGGTGTGTTGGTTGGTTGGTGTGTTGGTTGGTTGGTGTGTTGGTTGGTTGGTGTGTTGGTTGGTTGGTGTGTTGGTTGGTTGGTGTGTTGGTTGGTTGGTGTGTTGGTTGGTTGGTGTGTTGGTTGGTTGGTTTGTTGGTTGGTGTGTTGGTTGGTTGGTGTGTTGGTTGGTTGGTGTGTTGGTTGGTTGGTGTGTTGGTTGGTTGGTGTGTTGGTTGGTTGGTTGGTTGGTTGGTTGGTTGGTTGGCTGGCTGGCTGGCTGGCTGGCTGGCTGGTGTGTTGGTTGGCTGTTGTGTTGGTTGGCTGGTGTGTTGGTTGGCTGGTGTGTTGGTTGGTTGGTGTGTTGGTTGGTTGGTGTGTTGGTTGGTTGGTGTGTTGGTTGGTTGGTGTGTTGGTTGGTTGGTGTGTTGGTTGGTTGGTGTGTTGGTTGGTTGGTGTGTAGGTTGGTTGGTGTGTTGGTTGGTTGGTGTGTTGGTTGGTTGGTGTGTTGGTTGGTTGGTGTGTTGGTTGGTGTGTTGGTTGGTTGGTTGGCTGGCTGGTTGGCTGCTTGGCTGGCTGGCTGGCTGGCTGGTTGGCTGGCTGGCTGGCTGGCTGGCTGGTTGGCTGGTGTGTTGGCTGGCTGGCTGGTGTGTTGGTTGGTTGGTGTGTTGGTTGGCTGGTGTGTTGGTTGGCTGGTGTGTTGGTTGGCTGGTGTGTTGGTTGGTTGGTGTGTTGGTTGGTTGATGTGTTGGTTGGTTGGTGTGTTGGTTGGTTGGTGTGTTGGTTGGTTGGTGTGTTGGTTGGTTGGTGTGTTGGTTGGTTGGTGTGTTGGTTGGTTGGTGTGTTGGTTGGTTGGTGTGTTGGCTGGCTGGTGTGTTGGCTGGCTGGTGTGTTGGTTGCCTGGTGTGTTGGTTGGCTGGTGTGTTGGTTGGCTGGTGTGTTGGTTGGATGGTGTGTTGGTTGGTTGGTGTGTTGGTTGGTTGGTGTGTTGGTTGGTTGGTGTGTTGGTTGGTTGGTGTGTTGGTTGGTTGGTGTGTTGGTTGGTTGGTGTGTTGGTTGGTTGGTGTGTTGGTTGGTTGGTGTGTTGGTTGGTTGGTGTGTTGGTTGGTTGGTGTGTTGGTTGGTTGGTGTGTTGGCTGGTTGGTGTGTTGGTTGGTTGGTGTGTTGGTTGGTTGGTGTGTTGGTTGGTTGGTGTGTTGGTTGGTTGGTGTGTTGGTTGGTTGGTGTGTTGGTTGGTTGGTGTGTTGGTTGGTTGGTGTGTTGGTTGGTTGGTGTGTTGGTTGGTTGGTGTGTTGGTTGGTTGGTGTGTTGGTTGGTTGGTGTGTTGGTTGGTTGGTTTGTTGGTTGGTGTGTTGGTTGGTTGGTGTGTTGGTTGGTTGGTGTGTTGGTTGGTTGGTGTGTTGGTTGGTTGGTGTGTTGGTTGGTTGGTTGGTTGGTTGGTTGGTTGGTTGGCTGGCTGGCTGGCTGGCTGGCTGGCTGGCTGGTGTGTTGGTTGGCTGTTGTGTTGGTTGGCTGGTGTGTTGGTTGGCTGGTGTGTTGGTTGGTTGGTGTGTTGGTTGGTTGGTGTGTTGGTTGGTTGGTGTGTTGGTTGGTTGGTGTGTTGGTTGGTTGGTGTGTTGGTTGGTTGGTGTGTTGGTTGGTTGGTGTGTAGGTTGGTTGGTGTGTTGGTTGGTTGGTGTGTTGGTTGGTTGGTGTGTTGGTTGGTTGGTGTGTTGGTTGGTGTGTTGGTTGGTTGGTTGGCTGGCTGGTTGGCTGCTTGGCTGGCTGGCTGGCTGGCTGGTTGGCTGGCTGGCTGGCTGGCTGGCTGGCTGGTTGGCTGGTGTGTTGGCTGGCTGGCTGGTGTGTTGGTTGGTTGGTGTGTTGGTTGGCTGGTGTGTTGGTTGGCTGGTGTGTTGGTTGGCTGGTGTGTTGGTTGGTTGGTGTGTTGGTTGGTTGATGTGTTGGTTGGTTGGTGTGTTGGTTGGTTGGTGTGTTGGTTGGTTGGTGTGTTGGTTGGTTGGTGTGTTGGTTGGTTGGTGTGTTGGTTGGTTGGTGTGTTGGTTGGTTGGTGTGTTGGCTGGCTGGTGTGTTGGCTGGCTGGTGTGTTGGTTGCCTGGTGTGTTGGTTGGCTGGTGTGTTGGTTGGCTGGTGTGTTGGTTGGATGGTGTGTTGGTTGGTTGGTGTGTTGGTTGGTTGGTGTGTTGGTTGGTTGGTGTGTTGGTTGGTTGGTGTGTTGGTTGGTTGGTGTGTTGGTTGGTTGGTGTGTTGGTTGGTTGGTGTGTTGGTTGGTTGGTGTGTTGGTTGGTTGGTGTGTTGGTTGGTTGGTGTGTTGGTTGGTTGGTGTGTTGGCTGGTTGGTGTGTTGGTTGGTTGGTGTGTTGGTTGGTTGGTGTGTTGGTTGGTTGGTGTGTTGGTTGGTTGGTGTGTTGGTTGGTTGGTGTGTTGGTTGGTTGGTGTGTTGGTTGGTTGGTTGGTTGGTTGGTTGGTTGGTTGGTTGGCTGGCTGGCTGGCTGGCTGGCTGGTTGGTGTGTTGGTTGGTTGGTGTGTTGGTTGGTTGGTGTGTTGGTTGGTTGGTGTGTTGGTTGGTTGGTGTGTTGGCTGGTTGGTGTGTTGGTTGGTTGGTGTGTTGGTTGGTTGGTGTGTTGGTTGGTTGGTTGGTTGGTTGGTTGGTTGGTTGGCTGGCTGGCTGGCTGGCTGGCTGGCTGGCTGCCTGGCTGGCTGGCTGGCTGGCTGGCTGGTGTGTTGTTTGGCTGGTGTGTTGGTTGGCTGGTGTGTTGGTTGGCTGGTGTGTTGGTTGGATGGTGTGTTGGTTGGTTGGTGTGTTGGTTGGTTGGTGTGTTGGTTGGCTGGTGTGTTGGTTGGATGGTGTGTTGGTTGGATGGTGTGTTGGTTGGTTGGTGTGTTGGTTGGTTGGTGTGTTGGTTGGTTGGTGTGTTGGTTGGTTGGTGTGTTGGTTGGTTGGTGTGTTGGTTGGTTGGTGTGTTGGTTGGTTGGTGTGTTGGTTGGTTGGTGTGTTGGTTGGTTGGTGTGTTGGCTGGTTGGTGTGTTGGTTGGTTGGTGTGTTGGTTGGTTGGTGTGTTGGTTGGTTGGTGTGTTGGTTGGTTGGTGTGTTGGTTGGTTGGTTGGTTGGTTGGTTGGCTGGCTGGCTGGCTGGCTGGCTGGCTGGCTGGCTGGCTGGCTGGCTGGCTGGCTGGCTGGCTGCCTGGCTGGCTGGCTGGCTGGCTGGCTGGTGTGTTGTTTGGCTGGTGTGTTGGTTGGCTGGTGTGTTGGTTGGCTGGTGTGTTGGTTGGATGGTGTGTTGGTTGGTTGGTGTGTTGGTTGGTTGGTGTGTTGGTTGGCTGGTGTGTTGGTTGGATGGTGTGTTGGTTGGATGGTGTGTTGGTTGGTTGGTGTGTTGGTTGGTTGGTGTGTTGGTTGGTTGGTGTGTTGGTTGGTTGGTGTGTTGGTTGGTTGGTGTGTTGGTTGGTTGGTGTGTTGGTTGGTTGGTGTGTTGGTTGGTTGGTGTGTTGGTTGGTTGGTGTGTTGGTGTGTTGGTTGGTTGGTGTGTTGGTTGGTTGGTGTGTTGGTTGGTTGGTGTGTTGGTTGGTTGGTGTGTTGGTTGGTTGGTGTGTTGGTTGGTTGGTGTGTTGGTTGGTGTGTTGGTTGGTTGGTGTGTTGGTTGGTTGGTGTGTTGGTTGGTTGGTGTGTTGGTTGGTTGGTGTGTTGGTTGGTTGGTTGGTTGGTTGGTTGGTTGGCTGGCTGGCTGGCTGGCTGGCTGGCTGGCTGGCTGGCTGGCTGGTGTGTTGGTTGGCTGTTGTGTTGGTTGGCTGGTGTGTTGGTTGGCTGGTGTGTTGGTTGGTTGGTGTGTTGGTTGGTTGGTGTGTTGGTTGGTTGGTGTGTTGGTTGGTTCGTGTGTTGGTTGGTTGGTGTGTTGGTTGGTTGGTGTGTTGGTTGGTTGGTGTGTTGGTTGGTTGGTGTGTAGGTTGGTTGGTGTGTTGGTTGGTTGGTGTGTTGGTTGGTTGGTGTGTTGGTTGGTTGGTGTGTTGGTTGGTGTGTTGGTTGGTTGGTTGGCTGGCTGGTTGGCTGCTTGGCTGGCTGGCTGGCTGGCTGGCTGGTTGGCTGGCTGGCTGGCTGGCTGGCTGGCTGGTTGGCTGGTGTGTTGGCTGGCTGGCTGGCTGGCTGGCTGGCTGGTGTGTTGGTTGGTTGGTGTGTTGGTTGGCTGGTGTGTTGGTTGGCTGGTGTGTTGGTTGGCTGGTGTGTTGGTTGGTTGGTGTGTTGGTTGGTTGATGTGTTGGTTGGTTGGTGTGTTGGTTGGTTGGTGTGTTGGTTGGTTGGTGTGTTGGTTGGTTGGTGTGTTGGTTGGTTGGTGTGTTGGTTGGTTGGTGTGTTGGTTGGTTGGTGTGTTGGCTGGCTGGTGTGTTGGCTGGCTGGTGTGTTGGTTGCCTGGTGTGTTGGTTGGCTGGTGTGTTGGTTGGCTGGTGTGTTGGTTGGATGGTGTGTTGGTTGGTTGGTGTGTTGGTTGGTTGGTGTGTTGGTTGGTTGGTGTGTTGGTTGGTTGGTGTGTTGGTTGGTTGGTGTGTTGGTTGGTTGGTGTGTTGGTTGGTTGGTGTGTTGGTTGGTTGGTGTGTTGGTTGGTTGGTGTGTTGGTTGGTTGGTGTGTTGGCTGGTTGGTGTGTTGGTTGGTTGGTGTGTTGGTTGGTTGGTGTGTTGGTTGGTTGGTGTGTTGGTTGGTTGGTGTGTTGGTTGGTTGGTGTGTTGGTTGGTTGGTGTGTTGGTTGGTTGGTTGGTTGGTTGGTTGGTTGGTTGGTTGGTTGGTTGGCTGGCTGGCTGGCTGGCTGGCTGGCTGGCTGGCTGGTTGGTGTGTTGGTTGGTTGGTGTGTTGGTTGGTTGGTGTGTTGGTTGGTTGGTGTGTTGGTTGGTTGGTGTGTTGGCTGGTTGGTGTGTTGGTTGGTTGGTGTGTTGGTTGGTTGGTGTGTTGGT
>NW_028317725.1:600000-615000 GCF_055824585.1 Amblyomma mixtum | reverse complement strand
ACACACACACACACACACACACGCACGCACACGCACACAAAGCGCAGTGTTTATTCGTGCCTTCTTTTTTCACGTCGTCTTCGCTCAGCTCTGTTTTGCTCTAACCATGAACCTACTAGCCCAACATCATGTCTTACTTCAATACATTTTTAGCTAGCTATTAAAGGCATGTAAGCGGCAATCAGTTTTTCGGATTTTATTTATGCATTTGAGTAATATAGTGAAGGATCAATCTATATCAGATATCTCTATCGTGCAGATATGCTTTAGAAAGGCCACGTAAAGGCAGTCTTAAAGCAAATACTGTCAACGCAGGCTTCAGCGCTGCTTTTATAGATTTCAGTGCGAGGCGCAGTCTTTCGCTGTATCCAAAACGGTGCATATCAATAAACTTTATCACAGTGCTTTTTCGTTCATCTTTCATATTAAGGGTTGAGAAACAGGCTGAAAGGGATGTAAATTTACAACTCCGCAGACTGCTCGACATACGAGGTCTGTTAGAAAAGTATCCGACTTTATTTTTTTTTTGCGAACACCTGATGGATATGAAACAAGCGCGCTTACAGCAGCCGACCTTGAACCCTCGTACGCATGCACGAATTTTTCCCGCCTGCCGATAGCTTCAGTCGCTGGGAAGCCGCGTTTGAGTGAGGCAGTGCGCAGTCCTCTCGTCGGTTTTTTGTTGCAAGGAAAATGGTGGAGCGAGAGGAGCAGCGCTACTACCTCAAATTTTGCCAGAAACTTGGCGATAGCCAAGTGGAAACCATTCGAAATGTTTAGACGGCTTTCGGAAATGATGCTATGAGCAGCACACAGATTAAGCAGTGGTGCAACTGGTTTAAAGACGGCCGCATATCTGTGGAGAGAGAGCCACGCTCCGGTCGGCCATCAACATGCCTAAATTACCAGGTAATTGCCGAAGTGAACGCTGTGGTGATGCGGGACTGTTGTGTGACTATCCGAGAAATTGCGGAAGAGGTGGACATCAGCAATTTTTCTGCACATACCATTATCACCGAAGATTTGGCCATGGAGAGAGTTGCGGCGAAATTCGTGCCGAAGCTTCTGACGGTGGAGAAAAAGCAGCTTCGTGTTGAAGTCTCACAGGAGATGCTAGATTCCACAAACAGTTACCCTGACTTCACCGACGCCGTAATCACTAGTGACGAGTCCTGGGTGTACGGGTACGACCCGGAAACCAAATCCCAGTCGTCACAGAGGACGCATATTCCACGTCACCAAGACCAAAGAAAGCCCGCCAAGTGCGCAGCAATGTCAAAATGATGCTGACTGCTTTTTTGACTCCCTCTGTGTGGCACATCACGAGTACGCACCCCACAGGATCAAAGAATGACTAAAGAGTACTACAGGGATGTCCTCCATCGCCTACGTGGTGCTGTGCGGCGCAAGAGTCCGGAATTGAGGTCAACAAGAAATTGGCGCATCCCTCGCGGCATTGCTCCTGCTCATTCCTCACATTTATTCAGACTTTTCTGGCGAAAAACCAGACTCCTGTAGTTCAACAGGCTCCTTACTCTCCTGATATGTCCCCCTACGACTTCTGGCTGTTTCCTAAAATCAAGAGGTCATTGAAAGGAGCGCGATTTCAGGAAAGAAAGGACATTATGGCTGCAACGACAGCAGAGCTAAATTCTATTCCGAAAAGGGCCTTTTCGGAATACTTCCAACAATGGCAGCACCGCTGGGAGATGCATATGGAGCCCCAAGGAGACTACTTTGAAGGTTATTAGGTTTCTAACACTCCAGTTATGCCAGTTTTTTTTCTTCGGCCAAAGGTCGGATACTTTTCTAACAGACCTCGTATGTACAGAACTTTGAACGTTCGCCTAATCTGCGTCTATTGGCATTTTAATGGTTGAGGAGGGATCTTATGTTGCATACATTAATATGTTAACACAAAACTAATTGCATTATCTTTATGCTGCAGTAGACGTTCCTCTAGTTTATCAAGGAGCAAAAATAGACGGGGACAAATGATAACTGTACTTTAAATATTTTTGAATGAGCTTCGGCTAGACCTTTTCGCTTAAAGATTTCTGTAAATAAAAAATAACTTTCATATGCCATACATGTGTACACAGAGATCGAAGTGAGGCAGGCATAAGTATTAATAACGGTGGTTTACTACTCTTGTATTTTTTGCTATTGTTGGAAGACACCTGCATTTATTATATTTTTTGGCAATTGTACTCTAACACGGAACTGTTTACCATCCTTATAAGCTTTCTGTTTGAAGGTGCTGATAACATCTAGCACAAAAGAAAACGCTGAAGTACAAAGATTCGAGCAGTCGCGGAAAATGTTATTTCCATACCCTTTTAGGCATTTATTTTTACTTTTAGAGTGACCGAAAGATCAAAGGCTTTTTATTGTCATGCTGAGTAGAGGGGGGGCGGGGAGGGGGGTTTAAGACCACATTCCTGTTCAGTATCTGGAAATGTCTAAGATCACATTTGCTGAGCAGTTGTGTTTTACGCATGAAGGTTCAATCAAATAAGACAGGCTGATTCGCTTCCCGTTTTCAAGCCTCCAGAGATAGCATTTAGCGCATTGCTGTTATGGAGTAATCTCCTTATAGGAGCTATCTTCTTACATCATTTTTTACCTGAAGGAGATGATGGGAACCATGGCAGTTTGCTAAAGGTCTTTTTAAAATATGTATGTATATATGAATGGAGACTCATTACCTGCCGCCATTTCACCATTCAGCACGCATGAGGGTGTTCTTTCAATAATGTCTTGGACGTCATCTCTATAGGCCCGTGTGCTGTGCGATGTCAGTGCACGTTAAAGAACCCCAAGTGGTCGAAATTTCCGGAGCCCTTCACTACGGCGTCTCTCATAGCCTCAGTCGCTTTGGGACGCTAAATCCCAATAAACCAAACCAAACCATCTATGTCTTACGGACAATCCTTACTTGCTAGTAATCGTTTTGGGTTGCATTTGCTGTTTTCTGTTTTAGATCAGTTCTACTTGGTATCATAAAAACTGATTCACTATGGCAGAGGCAGGCGACTACAAAATATTTGAACAAACCATTTATTTTTAGGAAAACCTCGGTGTTGCCATTTAATGTTCCACCTATCATATTTGTTTCCATAGTGCGGCGTTGGAGCCCGAATTGAAATTCAACATTCTCTTTAGCATTCACATTTCGGCCACATAGTGACCACTTTAAGTGATATTGCTCAACTGCAGTTCATTACCAGATAGTATCAACACCCAACGTCAATTTTATTAGGGGTGGAGTGCACGTAGCTGCGTCTAACATGTGCAAAAACAAACTTGTAAAGAAGAATCTGGTGAGAACGCATTAAGGTTTTTGGAGGACCAGTCTATAGCACAGAGAGGCGCTGCTGTTTGTTGTCCCATCGTCTTTTTAAGCCGTTGTAAAGCACCACTGCAAGCCCCTGATCCCTTCGCGAGACGGTACCAGAGTGGTATTTAACAGTCATTGTCATCAGCAGCACTTTCTGAGATTTTGGAAATAGTTTTCGGTCTTTCGGGTTCCTCAACTACGATTTTCGTTCCTAACCTTGTATTTCAGCGCGCCCGAGAACGTCCGGTGTTCTCCTACTAAGGCCTGCATAGTGCGCTTGTTGTTGTCACAGAGGTAGCGTTTCAGCGTGATGGTGTTAAGGACCCCCTGTCGCAGAAAAGCAGGTGTCGTCGTCGGTGTCGGCGGCGTTAGCCGTCAGTGAAAAAACCCAGGAGCATTCATAAATACAACCGAGTAGGAAATTGGTCGAGTTGGGGAATCGATCCAGGGCCTCTGGAGTCCGAGACGAGTACGCTACCACTTTGCCTCACCAGCTAGATCGTTCGGAATGGACAAAGGCGCGTCTAGTGAATACGGCGTCGACATAGAAGGGCGCTTTAGAGACATGTACTGTGGTGTATATTAGTAATTATGAGCATGGAAATCACAGAAGTAGCAGTTAAGCGAGTAGCAAAATACGTTTCCGCTACTTTTCCTCTTCGGTTGGTGCGCACGTAGCGCCATTAGGCGGCGCCCACTAACATCACTCCCTCGTCCTCCTAAGCCTTGCAATGTATGCCACTGCCCCCACAGATAGCGCGCGACGGCAGCGCCTCCCGCTGGTCTCGTTCGGGCGCAGTGGGGCCGTGCGGGGACGCAGGAATCAAGTGGTGAGCGGCAAACAACGCAGCGCACATCGAAGGCGCCTTCTCCACGAAGCTTGCGGCTTGCTGCCCGTTCGTTCGGCGCGGGAGCTATGCTGGCGCTCGTGGCATCGGGTTTGTCGAAAATGATGTGCCGACGAAATACGACTGCAACCTGAGTTTAGGTGAGAAGTGAGAAAGAAAAAGAATTAGAAGAGGAAAAAGAAGAAGAAGGCACTATCGCGTCTACTCTCAAGACGAAGCTTAAGCGTCCTCCTAACTTTTTTCTCTTCTGTTGCAGGTGTTCGCTAGGTTAACCTTTCCTGCGCAGCGCTGCACCCTGCTCGACTCTAAGAGCGTGTTCCTTCACCATCTGTTTGACGCGGTAGGTGGTGCGGCCTTTCGCGAAACTCTCTTCGAAGGAAAAATACATTTGTCCTTCTTATATTTTATTGTTATAGGTTCTAAAGAACAAACAATCTTGTCAGGGCTGATCGCGCGAAGCATTTCGTCAAAGCTCATCCATTGACGTCAGTGCGATCCGCTCCTTGCTCACTGAGCACTATCGCCAGCCTTCTGTGAAACCTCTGATAATGCTGCCAGAGAACTCCTGGCTCTTAAACGTGCATGTTTAAGACATAAACTTACTGAATTCCGTTTCTCAGCTATATGCCGCTCCTATTTGTAACACAATTCAACGCGCAGGTTAGTTTACTGGAAAACGAAGAGTTTTTGTTCAATCGAGGAGAGACGTGCCCGAATGCAATCTTCTTGAAAAGATTGCAAAGTAAGCTAGGATTGGTGTCACCGACTTTTCATAATACAAGTTGTTGCTACCACATATATTAAAATTATAAAATTGAGCGGTTTCTCCGCCTAATAAATAATGAGCTTCCAGTGTTTTCGGACAGACCGTTGCACAAAACATTTAGGTCAAGTCATTCGAAAAGCATACTGAAAATAGGGTCAGCTTTTCCTAAGATAAGGGTGTACTTGACATTTAGCAGCGTAATACAAATGTTTGGTGCAGGTGGTGACGCATGATACTGATTCTTGCATCTACCAAAACTGCTACCTATTATTCGTGTTCTTTTGCACGCATGTAAGGTACATGTTATACCTTCCTCCCTAACTGTACTGAGCTCCAGTAATTATGCAGCTTGAAAGAATAAAGAGAGCTCACCAAGGAACCAGTACACAAACAGGGCGTCGCGCGTAATTTGCCAAGATGCTAGAATTTTTCACAATATTCTTCTAAACGTCGTATTTTTTTCTTCGCAGCATTCTCCTTGCATGAATCTCCTCTTCCATACATATCTCACCTGTGGAATCCCTGGGCTAAGCTGCTAGGTGCTAAATCGAAGGTTAGGACTCCGTCGCCGCCGCCATTGGAGATTGATGGAAGATAGGAGCGATCTCTGAAATGGGGTGGTGGGAGTCGCCACCATGCTCGGCTGTTTTTCTTTACTTTGTTTGACTGTGCTGTAAATTGTTATTAAAACTCGCCATTTTCTTTCAACACATTTTCCTACACTTGAATTGAATTGAAATTTATTTTCTTTCTTTTCTACAGAAAGAGGGAGCCGGGGCAAAAGGCCGATTGACCTGACGAGGTCCCGGCACCTGAAGCAGGGGCAGCGGTGCGCAGCACATAGAAGCATGATAACATCATGGCAAAAAAAATACAAAGAATTGGTGGCATTATGGAGATGCACTGTACTAAAAAGTGTGGCTATGGAATATAACGCACAGGATATATATATATATATATATATATATATATATACACACACATATATATAAATGCAATGACACAACAAAATGCAAAAAAGAAGCACTGCATGCATTACTGACAACGTCAATAGAACATAAGATGCACAATAATTATACAAAAGAGGTGCACAGGCACTGAACAGAAAACAAACCATGTAAACAAAAAATATTTACCAAAGACTAAAAGCGTAGTAATTTAATAAAGTAACATGATGTGCAGTAAAAAAGTAAGAAGAACAAAATGTACACCAAAAACGAGACGACCTTAAGAAATTTTCATGTTAGTAGAGGGTCAGTTTCTAACAAAAGCTTCTTGATTTTTTTCTTAAAACTATTTAGAGAGATGGTAAATTCAGTTTTAACGCTAAACACATTGAGAATAGTTGGTACCTAATAATTCAAACTTTGTTTGAATTTCGGTTTCTTGGTACTACTTTCGTTATTTTGCGGAAGGGGTACCTCATTGTCGGGGTGTCATTGGTGGAATCATATAATCGATTTTTGTGTATATGCTGCAGCAGGCGAAAGTTATAAATCTGCTTAGTGTTTAGTAGACTGTATTTTCTAAAGAGTGGAGCAGTTGGCAAATTTAACGGTAAGCCATAAAATCCTTCTAATGCCCGCAAGGCTCGTTTTTGGAGTGTGTGAAGTTTTCAATGTTAGCAGCTGTCGTGGTTCCCCAGACTAAAACACAGTACGATAGCCTGGAATAGAAAAAGGCATAATATATTGCTAGCTTAAGCCAAACAGGTATTAGAGGTGCAATTTTATACAGGCATCCAACAGCTTTACTTAATTCTGTAGTTAGCTTTGAAACATGTACATTCCAGGATAGGGTTTCATTAAACCAAACGCCAAGAAATTTTTGATTAGTAACCCGACTTATTGTAGTGTTTGCATATTGTATATTTATAGGTTGCGATATGAGTGCATTAATATGTCTGAAAATAATGTAGTTGGTTTTTGTCAGTTTTAAACTTAGATTGTTATTTTGCAGCCACAAATGAAGTTTCTTTAGATAATAATTTACACTTGTTTCTAACTCCGACATGGAAGTTGCAGAAATCAAAATATTAGTGTCATTCGCATACATAATTAAATGAGGGGACCCTGGTATATTGGAGAAGTCATTAATATAGGTGATAAACAGGAGCGGTCCTAATATTGACCCCTGTGGCACTCCCTGTCTAATAACACAGTGATTGGAAGATACATTATTTACCTGCACACAGTCAGATATATTACATAAGTAATTATTTAGCAAATCTAACGCAGTCCCACGAATGCCATAAGTTCCTAGTTTCTGCAATAAGAGTTTATGCTGCACACAGTCGAATGCCTTACGAACATCCAGAAAGAGACCAAGCGTGTATCTTCGATGTTCTGATATTTTCAATAATTTTCTCCTTCACAGTTATTAAAGCTTGTTCTGTGGATTTGTTCTTCATAAAACCGTATTGCGAACTGTCGATAATGTTATATTTATGAAAGAAGCCCATCAACCTGTTATTAATGACACCTTCAAAAAGTTTAGAAAATACTGACAGGACAGAAATAGGTCGATAATTAGACATTTCAGTTTTTTCGCCCCCTTTGAATACCGGAGTGACACGTGCAGTTTTTAGCGCATCTGGAAATACGCCAGCCGTTAACATAAGATTAACGATATGACTCAGTATGTCACATATAAATACTGACACATACTTGAGTGGAAGTGCCCTTATGTCATCGTGTCCTGCAGCCACATTATCTCTTATGTTCATAATTAACGTCGCTACCTCATGGGAAGTAGCCTGTTCGAACACTATAGAATTAGGCAAAGGAGTAATCAGGTTGTTATAGTTAGACGTAGGTGGTGATGAGCCTGTAGTTATGTTACCAGCTGCCACAAAATATTCATTCATTACATTAGGTAGCTCAGTGTCAAGGAGCTTACCACTGGATGTCATAATTTCGATTATGTTCTTAGGTTGTTTCTTATGGCATATATTAGCGACCGCTAGCCATAGTTTCCTAGAGTCATTTTGAGTCTTTGGAAACTGTTGAATGTGATAATTCATTTTGGAAGCCTCTATTTCTTTATTAAGTTTGTTTCTATATTTTTTATAGTCGGCGTAATCGTTAGCCTCACGTGTTTAAAGAAACTTATGAAACATATCATTTTTCTTTGCTATTCTCTTATACAAGTCCTTGGTCATCCAAGGCTCATGAAATTTATTGTTTCTCACTTTCTTCACTACGACAGGGAAGGCCTTATAACAATGGTAAAATTTAGAAAAATATTCAGAATATGCCTCATTTACATCTGTTAAGGCGTATACGCTATCCCAACATGTGCTTTCAATTGATGCCTTAAATATATTAAGGGAAGTCTCGTTTATGTCTCTACATCTTACAACAGCATCTTTATCTGCAATTTTTCTACCACCAATCGGAAGACTGCAGAAAATTGGCAGGTGGTCGCTAATATCTGATGCAAGTAGTCCAAACTCATTATCAGAAGACATCACATTAGTGATGCAGACATCCAACAGAGTAGCAGTATCTGAAGTCACTCTTGTGGGAAGAGTTATATTGTTTGTATAGGCATAGGAAGAAACGATGCTATTAAATTCTGTAGAGTTGGCATCTTCGTGCATTAAGTTAATATTTATGTCGCCCATAAGTACAAATGGGAGCTTAGTGGAGATCAGGTAATCAAGAAAATTTTCAATAAAGTGAAAAAAGTTATTTGTTACCAGTAGGAGGTCTATATATTACAGCTACAACAGTGTTTGTAACGGACAGAGCCAAGCATTCCACACTGGGATCAATAACAGAGAATTCGTCCAACAGGGAGTACGGATAGCCATTCCTCACATAAATTGCAACGCCTCCACCTCTTCCTTGCTGACGTATTAGGCCATTATAATGATAATTATTTATGCTAACATGATCCTCATGGGATCGTAACCAAGTTTCTGTGAACAAGATTGCATTAAATTGCACACCCAAAGATTGCAGGATCATATTAAGGCTCTCTTTCTTATTTTTCATACTCCGGATATTGAAGTGCAGGGCAAAAATCGCTTGTCTTTGCAAATGAAATTTGTCTTTGAATGACAAAGAGTCATAAAGAAGACATGGATAATGGTAAGCCATGGAGGTTCCGAACCAGTTAGCATAGTAGAATGGAAAAAGCACTAGCGTGTCATCTTATCAAGCCCGCTCAGCTATCCTGATGACGTCACTTGTTTCATCTTTCCGCGCAAGAATCTTTCCCCTGTTTGTCCAAACAAATTTCCAGGACACTTCCTTCTTGCGCGCTTTTGCTGCTCCTAGCAACTGTTTGTTAGCCGGGGTGAGGTGCACATTGACATAGACGGATCCTCCTTCCGAGTAGCCAAGGTCCTTGTTCGTAATCGTCTGCTTCCTAGCCTTTGCGAGAAAAGCATGTCGCTTATCTCGCCTTTCAAAACGGACAACAATGTTGAATTCATCCGGGTTCCTTGTGCGAACGCTGTGGCATGTGTCAATATCAGAAGTGGTGACTGGTTCATCTTTGATTTCAGAAATTTTTGTTACTACATCGACAGGTTCCTCCTGAGATGCGACACCCTTTATCTCCAGATTATTCATTCTGCCGTACTGCTCTAGTTCTTCAATTCATAGCGTCAGCCTGTGGTTTTTTTCCTCAAACTTTCGTTGCATTTTATCAACTCGCCTATCTCTTTGCGAAGGGCTTTGACATCCGAGCCGATAGCACGAGTTTCATCGCAAGTGTCGCTACAAAACTTCACGCTTTCTTTTACGCTGCGAAGCTCCGCCCTAATCTCACGCTTGAAATCCTCAATGACCTTAGCAAATTCTTTTGACATGTTGCTACAGTTGGAAACAGAAAAGGATCATCCAGGTTTGGTAGCAGCGCGCAGCAAATTAAAGTACCTCAAATTAACAATGTGCTTACCTGCAAAAAGCAGTAGGTTAGCGTCGTGCTTGTCGTCTGCGCGCCGCTTCCAAACTGGTACGGAATGCGGGATGGTGACCGCTTACAAAGGCAGCCGATGGCGGCGATCCTACGCTGTTTGATAGCCGCAGCCACTGATCCGCAGGGGCGTTGGCTTATCAATTGTCAATGATTACTGCGATGTGCTTGGGCCTTTCTTTTCCAGCGGCTAGGTGAAATGCGTTCTTGCGGTGTAGTGCGTGCGTGTCCTCCAGCGTTGACAGAGCCCAGTCGACCTAGTAGGCACTGGAGTGGTAGACAGCGTCTGCAAAAAGCAGTAGGCTAGCGTCGTGCTTGTCGTCTGCGCGCCGCTGCCAAACTGGTACGGAATGCGGGATGGTGACCGCTTACAAAGGCAGCCGTTGGCGGCGATCCTACGCTGTTTGATAGCCGCAGCCACTGATCCGCAGGGGCGTTGGCTTATCAATTGTCAATGATTACTGCGATGTGCTTGGGCCTTTCTTTTCCAGCGGCTAGGTGAAATGCGTTCTTGCGGTGTAGTGCGTGCGTGTCCTTAAGCGTTGACAGAGCCCAGTCGACCTCGTAGGCACTGGAGTGATAGACAGCGTCTGCAGAAAGCAGTAGGTTAGCGTCGTGCTTGTCGTCTGCGCGCCGCTGCCAAACTTCTAACCTTACGTCACTTATATACTTTTGAGTCACCAATTTTCCAATCGCTTTTTGCTAAATTCCATCACGGGTTTATTTACGTGACCACTGTAATCTTTAAAACCTAGGGTCTCAGGAAGAGTGACTGCGCCTGCATCGACATCCGGATGGATACCATCACATTTTAGTTTGAGATGTTAAATTGTTTCCACAGATTTCCCAGACAGAGCATATGTGTCATATTCTTTGTTAATTTTTTTGTACCTGCGCATTCTAAGCCATCTTTACCTAGCTTCAGAATAGGTCTCTACCTTTCCAGTTATCATAGAACAATTGCTTCCTGATCTGCCTTTTCTAGTATCGATATAGTTCTACAATATACTTCTTTTCCAGGGAATTAATCCCATTTTTATATTCCACGTTTTTAAACTATTGTTTAATGTTCTTGCTTTCTCCGTCCTCGTGCCCGGCATATCTACTGGCTAGTTTCCTAGTTCTTTATCGCCATTGTGAGTCAACTGTCTTTATGTATAAGTATTTAAATATGCCAGCTCCCCATCTGCTATCGTTGCTTTCTCAGGCGTTCTTCATATAATATTTTACTGTGAGCTTCCCGTGCTTCATAGACAGGACACTCACACAAGAGATAAGTGATTGTCTCTTCACAGACACAGTTTACACAAGAAGTGCTGTCGGCCATCGCCATCCGGAAAGCCTACTGATTTGTGAAGGCGACAACGAGCCACAGACGACACAGTAATGTTGCTTCACTGTGCGCTACATCACATCACATGGAAGACACATTCGGCACCTCTCGCGACTTCCGAGTCATCATCTTGTGGCTCTTCCTGCACTCAGACCACATACTGCATTTCCAAAAGTAATTCAAGCTCATCGTGCCTATCTTCCTCCGCAGTTCACGCATGCTTCAAAACCATGCTCATCCGTATGAAGTCTCCATGACCCTCGGGTACACCCCTTTATTCAGGGAATTACTAAGAAATCTGATTTATCATTGCCTGCTCTCGAACAAATGGCATTGCATAATCTGCGTTTTAAACATAAACACCGCATACATGTCTACACAGATAGCTCAATGACTTCAACAAGTTCTTCTGGGTCTGTGGTGATACCGGCCAGGTCTATTTTGATGAAGGTGAGGACTACCTGTCTCACCTCTTCAACTGGTGCAGAACTAGCTGCCCTACGGGCTGCAGTTCTATTGATCAGTCAAGAATCTTCACATGACTGGACAGTTTTCACCGACTCTAAAGCAGCTCCTGAAGGCCTGCAAGCTGCACTATGTCGCGGCTCACACGAACAACTAGTTGCAGAAATCCGCAAGCTGGCAGGCTGACGAAGCTGCCTGTTCTGCCCGCAATGATGGAATCCCTGTCAATATCCCTGTAACGAGAGCTGACGCAGCGTGTGTACTTTGTTCCTTGAGGCTGGAGCTTACACTTTCAGCGTGGTACACGGGAGAGTTCTGCCACAGTCGCCTCAGGGCATTGGACCCTGGACTGCAATTAACCATAGTTTGCAAACCTTCCTTGCTATCTGCTAATAGTATAACATCGTCCGCATACATTAAACTCAGAAGCCTTTGCTCAACGACCTTTCCGCCTAATCTGCTCAACAGGTCAAAACCTATATTACTTCCTTGTACTCTTTCTTCTTTCCATGTTTATCATATAAAGTATGAAAAGGAGCGGAGATACAGGTTAACCTTGCCTTAATCCTTTGTGTACCTCTGCAGTCGTGCTTTTTGCGCCTTCCCAAGAAATTTCTACTTTATTATCTCGATATATTTCCTACAGAAGATAAAAACCTGATTGCCGATACCTTAGTTTAATATGTTCCGTAGGTTTTCCCTGTTCCCTTTGTTGTACGCGTCGCCTATGTCCAGGAAGGCTAAATACCGAGATCTGTTTTCCACCTTAGCTACTTCTATGCATTGGGTAAGTGTCAACAAGCTACAATCTAAGCGCCTGCCTTTTCTGAACCTGTTTTGAAGCTCTCTGATTATCGTATTACTTTCTACCCTTGACTGCATTTTTAATTTCGTCGCCTGCATTGCTAGCCTGTATATAACAGATGCTATCGTAATCGGTCGCAAGAATATTAGGTTCATCTTATCTACTTTCCCTTTCCCTTTAAATACATTTTATTTTGTCTCTAGGTGTCCGAAATTAGCCTATTTATTACGAATGTCTCCAATGCCTTTATCAGCGTTTCCTTGCTTCTTGGGCCAAGTTCATTAATAACCTTGATGAGAATTTCGTCTTCCTCGGCGGATATGGGTTTAGGAATATTTGCTGCCCAATTTTTTCACTTAAGACTAGACAGTTTTTAACGGTTCTCTATTGTGCTGTCATGTGTCGCTCCCTCATTTGAGGAGATTACCCTATCATCTTTCCTGACTGACTCAGCTATAACGTATTTAATGTAGTTCACAGCGTCTCTCTCTCTGAGCATTTTCCCTTAGCGTCTTGAATCGGTTCCTGTTTTCTTTGATTCGTTTTACAGAGCAGCTTATATAGTTCTAGAACTTTATTTGCCCCCTTTAGTTGCATCACGTACTTCTGTCAGTCAGTAATCAGATGACTGCTTTATTTTAGCCTGGACGAGGACCTGCACTTTCTGCTTCTGTCGACATGATTCCCTTTCAGTTATTACAGAGCAGTATGCGAAATGCAGAGGTCTGGCTTCAGATCCAGCTCATAAGTGCAAGTGCTTCTCCTACTTTTTATTGAATTATCGTTCACACAAAATTATTACACTAATCGTTATCAACGATGTAAATAAAAAAAATTCCTTTAGTTTTACTCGGTTTCAATTAGAATTTTGCTTTCATTCATTTATGCGTCACAAGGAGGTCTTCATGTTCCTAAACTTGTCTGTTTATTAGTTTCAAGAGAGCCTCGAGTCTAGCAGTTTTGAAGCAGTAAAGAGCATAAAAACGTTCTCGCACTGCACCATGATCCTTATGCAACTTGCGGTAATACAATAGACCCCATGTCTGCATCTTAGTTCGATGGTGGCGGTAGTGAAAGTTCTCAAATTTATGGTACACTCAATATATAATACACTGGAGAGAAGAGGTTTTGACTGCCGCCGGCCTGGCTCAGTTGGTACAACACCGTACGCGACATTTTCAAGTCATGAATTTGGATCTGAAAGGCTGGATACGTTTTTCTCTGATACTTTCTAATCAGGTATATCTTTCGTGTGAAAACATAGACACTACTAGGTTTCTTTTGCGTAAAAAGACTAATGAAAGGCGTTTTGCCTAAATTTTCCAAAGCTTTGCATTACTCCTTTCCATGAAATGCAACATGAAATCTTGCCAATTCTTGTATCAGTTACATGGCAGAACACATCACGGTTGTCCGATCATTTTTGTCTGAGTTCTGACAGACATGCTGTAGCACTGAGATCAGGAGGCTCTTAACGAAGCCAAAGGTTCTAAAGGTCAGACCGGACATTATAGCTTGTCCTGGCTTACGCCTACAGGCATAGAAACGTCTCAATCTTCAAAGTTTGAGAGGGCAAAAAAAAAAAAAAACACCAGTGCATAACCGGAACTGTTGAATCATACAGGCACTCCATCATTCGATAACTTGTTTGCGTAATAATGTTAGCCAGCCTTGGCCAGCACTAATTCCAAATTAAGCTGCTTCTTCCTGCCGCGATCGCCAATTCAGTGCTCTAAGCGCTTCACCCTCAGCACCAATGCTGCATATGAACGTGTCAGTGGGACAGCAGCGTGTAAGTCCCTCTTGTCCTCTACCGTTTGGTGAACAATACATATGCCGCAGTGGAAAATAAAATTTGAAACGAAAAACTTATACGCACAAAAATTCTTTTTGATCACACAACATTGAAAACACTCCCATTTACTGTGCAGTACCAGTATACGCGAAAGAAACAAATGTGGCTGTGAGAACCTCCAAGTGTGGAATGCACTTTAGTAAAGCCATAGCTAAGTTTCGCAGGGCCCAGGAACAGCCCAACATTCCCAAGCTCACTTTGTCGCATATTATAGATTATTAATCAGAAACCATGCTTAAGCTCAGTCTACCAAACTCTGGAATGTAGTCTTTGTTATCAAGCTGCTTCCTTCCAGAGATATATAAAAACAAAAAACTGCATACAATGCCTACACTGCTTCACCGTTGATCAGTGATATGAATTTTCTACGCATACCGAATGCTGGAAAAAAATAATAACATCATTTTACAATCGACACTAAGAGTATAATGCAATGGCAAGTGCTTCCTTTTCGTTTCCACTAAAATCTACTGTAAAAACTTTAGTTCCCATGTTGCTTGCAGGTCGTCCTATACGTTTTCAGAAAAAGGACTCCTAATAACTGTCTTGTCGGCAGCAAGTTCAGTACAAAACCCTTTACAGTTCCGTCATGTTGGTCTATTCTTAAAACATTTAAACAATTCCTGGCCTTTATACCGCGAGATTTTTTGTTCATTTCCAGA
>NW_028317724.1:667500-673213 GCF_055824585.1 Amblyomma mixtum | reverse complement strand
GGTAGGTAGGTAGGTAGGTAGGTAGGTAGGTAGGTAGGTAGGTAGGTAGGTAGGTAGGTAGGTAGGTAGGTAGGTAGGTAGGTAGGTAGGTAGGTAGGTAGGTAGGTAGGTAGGTAGGTAGGTAGGTAGGTAGGTAGGTAGGTAGGTAGGTAGGTAGGTAGGTAGGTAGGTAGGTAGGTAGGTAGGTAGGTAGGTAGGTAGGTAGGTAGGTAGGTAGGTAGGTAGGTAGGTAGGTAGGTAGGTAGGTAGGTAGGTGGTAGGTAGGTAGGTAGGTAGGTTGGTAGGTAGGTAGGTAGGTAGGTAGGTAGGTAGGTAGGTAGGTAGGTAGGTAGGTAGGTAGGTAGGTAGGTAGGTAGGTAGGTAGGTAGGTAGGTAGGTAGGTAGGTAGGTAGGTAGGTAGGTAGGTAGGTAGGTAGGTAGGTAGGTAGGTAGGTAGGTAGGTAGGTAGGTAGGTAGGTAGGTAGGTAGGTAGGTAGGTAGGTAGGTAGGTAGGTAGGTAGGTAGGTAGGTAGGTAGGTAGGTAGGTAGGTAGGTAGGTAGGTAGGTAGGTAGGTAGGTAGGTAGGTAGGTAGGTAGGTAGGTAGGTAGGTAGGTAGGTAGGTAGGTAGGTAGGTAGGTAGGTAGGTA
This sequence comes from Amblyomma mixtum, assembly GCF_055824585.1. NCBI lineage: Eukaryota > Metazoa > Arthropoda > Arachnida > Ixodida > Ixodidae > Amblyomma > Amblyomma mixtum. The sequence goes on along the minus strand of NW_028317724.1, from coordinate 672,586 downwards.
GGTAGGTAGGTAGGTAGGTAGGTAGGTAGGTAGGTAGGTAGGTAGGTAGGTAGGTAGGTAGGTAGGTAGGTAGGTAGGTAGGTAGGTAGGTAGGTAGGTAGGTAGGTAGGTAGGTAGGTAGGTAGGTAGGTAGGTAGGTAGGTAGGTAGGTAGGTAGGTAGGTAGGTAGGTAGGTAGGTAGGTAGGGTAGGTAGGTAGGTAGGTAGGTAGGTAGGTAGGTAGGTAGGTAGGTAGGTAGGTAGGTAGGTAGGTAGGTAGGTAGGTAGGTAGGTAGGTAGGTAGGTAGGTAGGTAGGTAGGTAGGTAGGTAGGTAGGTAGGTAGGTAGGTAGGTAGGTAGGTAGGTAGGTAGGTAGGTAGGTAGGTAGGTAGGTAGGTAGGTAGGTAGGTAGGTAGGTAGGTAGGTAGGTAGGTAGGTAGGTAGGTAGGTAGGTAGGTAGGTAGGTAGGTAGGTAGGTAGGTAGGTAGGTAGGTAGGTAGGTAGGTAGGTAGGTAGGTAGGTAGGTAGGTAGGTAGGTAGGTAGGTAGGTAGGTAGGTAGGTAGGTAGGTAGGTAGGTAGGTAGGTAGGTAGGTAGGTAGGTAGGTAGGTAGGTAGGTAGGTAGGTAGGTAGGTAGGTAGGTAGGTAGGTAGGTAGGTAGGTAGGTAGGTAGGTAGGTAGGTAGGTAGGTAGGTAGGTAGGTAGGTAGGTAGGTAGGTAGGTAGGTAGGTAGGTAGGTAGGTAGGTAGGTAGGTAGGTAGGTAGGTAGGTAGGTAGGTAGGTAGGTAGGTAGGTAGGTAGGTAGGTAGGTAGGTAGGTAGGTAGGTAGGTAGGTAGGTAGGTAGGTAGGTAGGTAGGTAGGTAGGTAGGTAGGTAGGTAGGTAGGTAGGTAGGTAGGTAGGTAGGTAGGTAGGTAGGTAGGTAGGTAGGTAGGTAGGTAGGTAGGTAGGTAGGTAGGTAGGTAGGTAGGTAGGTAGGTAGGTAGGTAGGTAGGTAGGTAGGTAGGTAGGTAGGTAGGTAGGTAGGTAGGTAGGTAGGTAGGTAGGTAGGTAGGTAGGTAGGTAGGTAGGTAGGTAGGTAGGTAGGTAGGTAGGTAGGTAGGTAGGTAGGTAGGTAGGTAGGTAGGTAGGTAGGTAGGTAGGTAGGTAGGTAGGTAGGTAGGTAGGTAGGTAGGTAGGTAGGTAGGTAGGTAGGTAGGTAGGTAGGTAGGTAGGTAGGTAGGTAGGTAGGTAGGTAGGTAGGTAGGTAGGTAGGTAGGTAGGTAGGTAGGTAGGTAGGTAGGTAGGTAGGTAGGTAGGTAGGTAGGTAGGTAGGTAGGTAGGTAGGTAGGTAGGTAGGTAGGTAGGTAGGTAGGTAGGTAGGTAGGTAGGTAGGTAGGTAGGTAGGTAGGTAGGTAGGTAGGTAGGTAGGTAGGTAGGTAGGTAGGTAGGTAGGTAGGTAGGTAGGTAGGTAGGTAGGTAGGTAGGTAGGTAGGTAGGTAGGTAGGTAGGTAGGTAGGTAGGTAGGTAGGTAGGTAGGTAGGTAGGTAGGTAGGTAGGTAGGTAGGTAGGTAGGTAGGTAGGTAGGTAGGTAGGTAGGTAGGTAGGTAGGTAGGTAGGTAGGTAGGTAGGTAGGTAGGTAGGTAGGTAGGTAGGTAGGTAGGTAGGTAGGTAGGTAGGTAGGTAGGTAGGTAGGTAGGTAGGTAGGTAGGTAGGTAGGTAGGTAGGTAGGTAGGTAGGTAGGTAGGTAGGTAGGTAGGTAGGTAGGTAGGTAGGTAGGTAGGTAGGTAGGTAGGTAGGTAGGTAGGTAGGTAGGTAGGTAGGTAGGTAGGTAGGTAGGTAGGTAGGTAGGTAGGTAGGTAGGTAGGTAGGTAGGTAGGTAGGTAGGTAGGTAGGTAGGTAGGTAGGTAGGTAGGTAGGTAGGTAGGTAGGTAGGTAGGTAGGTAGGTAGGTAGGTAGGTAGGTAGGTAGGTAGGTAGGTAGGTAGGTAGGTAGGTAGGTAGGTAGGTAGGTAGGTAGGTAGGTAGGTAGGTAGGTAGGTAGGTAGGTAGGTAGGTAGGTAGGTAGGTAGGTAGGTAGGTAGGTAGGTAGGTAGGTAGGTAGGTAGGTAGGTAGGTAGGTAGGTAGGTAGGTAGGTAGGTAGGTAGGTAGGTAGGTAGGTAGGTAGGTAGGTAGGTAGGTAGGTAGGTAGGTAGGTAGGTAGGTAGGTAGGTAGGTAGGTAGGTAGGTAGGTAGGTAGGTAGGTAGGTAGGTAGGTAGGTAGGTAGGTAGGTAGGTAGGTAGGTAGGTAGGTAGGTAGGTAGGTAGGTAGGTAGGTAGGTAGGTAGGTAGGTAGGTAGGTAGGTAGGTAGGTAGGTAGGTAGGTAGGTAGGTAGGTAGGTAGGTAGGTAGGTAGGTAGGTAGGTAGGTAGGTAGGTAGGTAGGTAGGTAGGTAGGTAGGTAGGTAGGTAGGTAGGTAGGTAGGTAGGTAGGTAGGTAGGTAGGTAGGTAGGTAGGTAGGTAGGTAGGTAGGTAGGTAGGTAGGTAGGTAGGTAGGTAGGTAGGTAGGTAGGTAGGTAGGTAGGTAGGTAGGTAGGTAGGTAGGTAGGTAGGTAGGTAGGTAGGTAGGTAGGTAGGTAGGTAGGTAGGTAGGTAGGTAGGTAGGTAGGTAGGTAGGTAGGTAGGTAGGTAGGTAGGTAGGTAGGTAGGTAGGTAGGTAGGTAGGTAGGTAGGTAGGTAGGTAGGTAGGTAGGTAGGTAGGTAGGTAGGTAGGTAGGTAGGTAGGTAGGTAGGTAGGTAGGTAGGTAGGTAGGTAGGTAGGTAGGTAGGTAGGTAGGTAGGTAGGTAGGTAGGTAGGTAGGTAGGTAGGTAGGTAGGTAGGTAGGTAGGTAGGTAGGTAGGTAGGTAGGTAGGTAGGTAGGTAGGTAGGTAGGTAGGTAGGTAGGTAGGTAGGTAGGTAGGTAGGTAGGTAGGTAGGTAGGTAGGTAGGTAGGTAGGTAGGTAGGTAGGTAGGTAGGTAGGTAGGTAGGTAGGTAGGTAGGTAGGTAGGTAGGTAGGTAGGTAGGTAGGTAGGTAGGTAGGTAGGTAGGTAGGTAGGTAGGTAGGTAGGTAGGTAGGTAGGTAGGTAGGTAGGTAGGTAGGTAGGTAGGTAGGTAGGTAGGTAGGTAGGTAGGTAGGTAGGTAGGTAGGTAGGTAGGTAGGTAGGTAGGTAGGTAGGTAGGTAGGTAGGTAGGTAGGTAGGTAGGTAGGTAGGTAGGTAGGTAGGTAGGTAGGTAGGTAGGTAGGTAGGTAGGTAGGTAGGTAGGTAGGTAGGTAGGTAGGTAGGTAGGTAGGTAGGTAGGTAGGTAGGTAGGTAGGTAGGTAGGTAGGTAGGTAGGTAGGTAGGTAGGTAGGTAGGTAGGTAGGTAGGTAGGTAGGTAGGTAGGTAGGTAGGTAGGTAGGTAGGTAGGTAGGTAGGTAGGTAGGTAGGTAGGTAGGTAGGTAGGTAGGTAGGTAGGTAGGTAGGTAGGTAGGTAGGTAGGTAGGTAGGTAGGTAGGTAGGTAGGTAGGTAGGTAGGTAGGTAGGTAGGTAGGTAGGTAGGTAGGTAGGTAGGTAGGTAGGTAGGTAGGTAGGTAGGTAGGTAGGTAGGTAGGTAGGTAGGTAGGTAGGTAGGTAGGTAGGTAGGTAGGTAGGTAGGTAGGTAGGTAGGTAGGTAGGTAGGTAGGTAGGTAGGTAGGTAGGTAGGTAGGTAGGTAGGTAGGTAGGTAGGTAGGTAGGTAGGTAGGTAGGTAGGTAGGTAGGTAGGTAGGTAGGTAGGTAGGTAGGTAGGTAGGTAGGTAGGTAGGTAGGTAGGTAGGTAGGTAGGTAGGTAGGTAGGTAGGTAGGTAGGTAGGTAGGTAGGTAGGTAGGTAGGTAGGTAGGTAGGTAGGTAGGTAGGTAGGTAGGTAGGTAGGTAGGTAGGTAGGTAGGTAGGTAGGTAGGTAGGTAGGTAGGTAGGTAGGTAGGTAGGTAGGTAGGTAGGTAGGTAGGTAGGTAGGTAGGTAGGTAGGTAGGTAGGTAGGTAGGTAGGTAGGTAGGTAGGTAGGTAGGTAGGTAGGTAGGTAGGTAGGTAGGTAGGTAGGTAGGTAGGTAGGTAGGTAGGTAGGTAGGTAGGTAGGTAGGTAGGTAGGTAGGTAGGTAGGTAGGTAGGTAGGTAGGTAGGTAGGTAGGTAGGTAGGTAGGTAGGTAGGTAGGTAGGTAGGTAGGTAGGTAGGTAGGTAGGTAGGTAGGTAGGTAGGTAGGTAGGTAGGTAGGTAGGTAGGTAGGTAGGTAGGTAGGTAGGTAGGTAGGTAGGTAGGTAGGTAGGTAGGTAGGTAGGTAGGTAGGTAGGTAGGTAGGTAGGTAGGTAGGTAGGTAGGTAGGTAGGTAGGTAGGTAGGTAGGTAGGTAGGTAGGTAGGTAGGTAGGTAGGTAGGTAGGTAGGTAGGTAGGTAGGTAGGTAGGTAGGTAGGTAGGTAGGTAGGTAGGTAGGTAGGTAGGTAGGTAGGTAGGTAGGTAGGTAGGTAGGTAGGTAGGTAGGTAGGTAGGTAGGTAGGTAGGTAGGTAGGTAGGTAGGTAGGTAGGTAGGTAGGTAGGTAGGTAGGTAGGTAGGTAGGTAGGTAGGTAGGTAGGTAGGTAGGTAGGTAGGTAGGTAGGTAGGTAGGTAGGTAGGTAGGTAGGTAGGTAGGTAGGTAGGTAGGTAGGTAGGTAGGTAGGTAGGTAGGTAGGTAGGTAGGTAGGTAGGTAGGTAGGTAGGTAGGTAGGTAGGTAGGTAGGTAGGTAGGTAGGTAGGTAGGTAGGTAGGTAGGTAGGTAGGTAGGTAGGTAGGTAGGTAGGTAGGTAGGTAGGTAGGTAGGTAGGTAGGTAGGTAGGTAGGTAGGTAGGTAGGTAGGTAGGTAGGTAGGTAGGTAGGTAGGTAGGTAGGTAGGTAGGTAGGTAGGTAGGTAGGTAGGTAGGTAGGTAGGTAGGTAGGTAGGTAGGTAGGTAGGTAGGTAGGTAGGTAGGTAGGTAGGTAGGTAGGTAGGTAGGTAGGTAGGTAGGTAGGTAGGTAGGTAGGTAGGTAGGTAGGTAGGTAGGTAGGTAGGTAGGTAGGTAGGTAGGTAGGTAGGTAGGTAGGTAGGTAGGTAGGTAGGTAGGTAGGTAGGTAGGTAGGTAG
>NW_028317722.1:637500-712500 GCF_055824585.1 Amblyomma mixtum | reverse complement strand
GGCATCGGTAGCAATGAGAATATGAAAAGGAAAGGACCTTAGGTGGTCCTGTAACAAACCGTGAAGGAGAGGAAAGGGCTGGAGCTTGGCATACGATGGGAAAATGTTATCAAATGCAATCTCGACTGAAGGTGAGATGTTATGCAGTGGATGGATATCTGTGAGCTTAATGTTTAAGGGATGGAGGAGAAACTGCACGAAACATATCTGTGGAGTATGCAAACAAGACCAGGTGGCATTTAAAAAGACTGCGGGTTGACTAAGAAATATTACATTGGATGTGTGGAGAGGAGAGTCGCACAATTTTAAAAAGGTTTGGACTGTTAAAAGGCGAAATCTGGCTAATAAAGATGGAATTCGCGCCTCAAGGCGCAGGACAACATTAGCTACACACTTTGGAAGTCCCAAGCAGAGGCGCAACGCCTCACGCTCCAAGAGCACAAGCGGTCGAAGTTTATAGGCAGGAGCTCCTGAGAATAAAACACATCCGAAATCCATAATTGGGCGGACATATATTTTATAGATCAGCAGAAGTGTGTGCCTTCTCATCCCTGACCTAGCGCTGCAAAGCCGACACAGGATGCCAATGGCCCGAACTCCTTTTACAGAAACTTGCTCAATGTGAGCCCGCCAGGAAAGTGTGGAGTCATATATAACTCCAAGATACTTCACTGTTTGAACCTGAGGAATTATATGATTTTTATAAGCAACGCAGATATGTACAGGATGAGAAACCGGGAAGACCAACAAGGCGCATTTGTTCACATTGAGGGACAGATGAATACTTCCTAACCAGTTGTCAAGAATATTGAGGTAATCCTGCAAGATCTGATACAGAGAGTGAATATCTTTTGCAGAAGCAAAAAATGCGATGTCGTCAGCGTACACGTAACTTGTCACAATATGGATGCATGGAATGGAGCTTAGAAAGATGTTGAAGAGAACAGGGGAAAGAACTGAGCCTTGCGGTACACCTCTTGTCTGTCGAAATTTCCTTGAAGAAACACTATTTCGGCAGCAATAAAATTCTCTGTTTTCCAGGAAAGCAAAGATCCAGGCTACGAAATAGTTTGGGAAATTAAGGACCTGTAATCTGTGTAACAGCGTCGAGTACTCGACGCTGTCGTAGGCTTTACTGATATCCAGAGTGACAAGCGCGGCAAACTGTTTAGTGCTGCGGGCTAATTTAATACGGCTCGCAAGGTCAGTATGAGCACACCAAATTGAACAGCCCGGCCTGAAACCAATTTGACAAGGATTCAGGATATCATTTGCAGAAATGAAATACATGATGCGACGAAGGAGGACCCGTCCCACCAATTTCACTAAATTCGATGATAATGAAATCGGGCGTATGTTGTCAGAAGTGAAACCCTCCCCTTGTTTTTTAAGTAGTTGAACTATTTCCGCAAGACGCCACTCATGGGGTATCCATGGACCTTTAAGGGAATGGTTAACCAGAGCCAATAGATGTTCAGGAGATTCGGTGAACAAAATTTTAATCATAGATGTAGTGACCTTATCGGGGCCAGGAGCCGCTGGTGACATTCGCAGAACAGTTTGCGAAAGCTCAGGCATAGTGACCTCAATGAAATCACTTGAGATGCATGAGAATGTAGGTGGAGAATGAAGTGCAGATGTGAATCGACGTTCTAGGCCACCCGCAATTCCCTCTAAGGCCTTAGCGATGTCAGCAGGGAATTGAACGAGGGATTCAATATTGACAGCCGGTGGAATCACTTTCCTTCTCCTCATAAGATTAAACAAGGCCCGTTTATTTCCTGACTGAGAAAGAAAATCATAATGACTTGTAATATACTCCTCCTTCGCTCGGGACATAGTGCGCTTAAATGTTGCTGCGACATACTTATAATCCAACCAATTTTTTGGGCATTGATTTAGGAGTAGTTTCTTCCAGGCTGCTTTCCGCCGTCTATAGGCACGCGTGCACTCTGCATTCCACCAATTATTGGTGATTGCATTCTTGGATCCTGTGACAATGAATTGAGACTTTTGCCTTGCGCGTTCCAACACTGTGCATATATGTGTAGCTTTACATTCGGAATTTGTAGTGGTGTTTGGTCCGAATCGATTGTGAGAGCTTACTTGAGAGTGTCTTTAAAGCGACTGTAATTTATGAAGGTGCGCTGTTGTCGTTCGGGAAGAATGAAGTTACACGCAACCCTGAAACTAATCGGTAGATGATCACTGTTTGTCGCGCAGTCAACAGGCGCCCAAGACGTGACAGAGACTCCTGGGGAGGAAAAAGTTAAGTCTAACACAGAGCGGCATAGACCACGTACAAATCTAGGCATTCCTGAATTGTTGCAGACTATGTTGTTGTCGCCAACCCAATCAAATAGGCTAGAGCCGAAACAATCTGTTTTAAACCCCCACGTCACGTGGTGCGAATTAAAATCCCCAACAAATAAAACCTGACATCTGCTGCTAGACATCAAATAGTCAAGGGGCCGAGTGTCATGCACACCTGAAGGGAAATATGCGTTAGATACAGTAAAGGGCTGTTTACCTGGTATATTGAGATAAACCGCAAGTATTTCGCACTGACTGTCCGCATACTGAAAAGAAATCAAGGCCCTGTGAAAAAACTTTAAAGAAATCAGGAACAACAACAATCCCCCTCGTGAAGACCTGTCTAGCCGGAACGAACGGTAATGTTTGAGATCATAATTAATATCTGTAGTAAACCATGTTTCCTGTAGCGCAATCACATCCGGTTGAAGTTGATTGCATAGGTATATTAAATCTGTTGAAGCTGAGGATATAGATCGGCAATTCCATTGGAGAACACTTAACGACCCTATGTTGGCGGGAGTGCTGCAGCGGCAACTGCCGCTTCGAGAATCCTGGTCTTAGGATTTTGATTTGCATGACTTTTCTTGCTCTTAGACTGGTGACAAGATGGACCCGGGATACTCAATGGAGACCCACTTCATTTTTGGGCGCGGGTATCGAATTCCATCTCAACACATTCATCAGAGGATGCGTCCTTAACGCTGTTCGGAAGAGATTTTTCAGGAGTCGTTTGTCGCTCATGCTGACTTTGGCCCTGTGGAGCGCTGTTGATGTCCACAGATGGTGGAGGAGCAGCCGAAACCATAGAGGACAAGAGTGGAGCGGCGTGCGCTTGCAGCAGATTAGTCATCTGGGTAGCTACTACCTGTGAAATGGACGTGGATACAGTTTCCATAATACGTTCCATTGCACTCGACACTGCTCTTTCAACCGCAGCGGTAATGGCTTGTGTCCAAGAGGCGTCCATTGCAGGTGGACATTTGGCAGCCGCCCTAGAATAACATGAGGCTCTTTCTTTGACTGCGGCAAAGGCCTCTCGTTGCGTGCATCGACGTTTATCTATTATCTCTATAACTTGCACTTCTTGAGCTCGTGCAGGACAATCAGCACAGTTGACAGAGTGGGCACCACCACACAGGCAACATTTTTCTTGCTGTTCAGGGCATTCTTCTCTAGCATGGCTTTCGCGGCATGCACAGCACCGTGAGCCCGATTTGCAGGCTTTGGCGCTGTGGCCAAATCTCCAACAGTTCTGACACTGAAGGGGACGATAGTTAAATGCGTCAACTCGAAACACTAGTGGCCACACTTTCATCTCTAAAGGGCACACTACTCCTGCGAATGTGGCTATGACGGATTCTGTAGGTATTTTCACCCCCTCTACCATTCTGCTGCAACGATCGACCGCAATGACGCCCGCAGACGAGAGGTTCTCCAGCGTTTCCGAAGGGCTCAATCGAGAGTCAACTCCTCGGACTAAGCCCTTGAAACATGCTAGATGAGGCGGAATAAATGCGCTCACCGGGTGGTTGGCGAAGGAGGTACACTTCAAAAAGGTCGGCGACACAATCCTTGTCCGGTGACCTGCACAATATCTCACCCTTGCCGAACTGCCGCACATCTGTGATTCGCATGTAGTGAGGCGATGTAGTCTGAGGGCCACCTGCACTGCTTCCGGGTTGTTCAAACGAATCGCGCCTCCATCAGCAGGAACTATAGCCACAGGAATGCTGGTTACTCCACTGCTAAAAAAGACATTGATTGGGAGCTGGTCCTGTGGAAGACAGGCCGACCAAGGGGAAAACCCTTGGCCGGGAGAAGAGGTAGACATTAAGCCATCGTCCTGCGCCCAATCACCCTATAACAGGAGCAGGCACAGAAAACAAGAAGGAGAAATTAGGCAAGCTAGCACAACACCGCCAGGTACTCAGCCGCTACCCCACAGCGGGCCGCTAGCAAGAGAGTTGTCATCTTCAAAGCTGTCGTACTGGACAGCACGCATAGAGGACCTAAACGCAAGTTTTTGTAACCGCGGCTATGCACTGATTGACACTGACATACTCTCGAGTGCCATCGGTGAAAGCTGTGCGTGTAAAGTGTGCGATGGGGACTGGCAGCTGCTCGAAAACGCAGCACGAAGAGATGGCGTTGCTTGCCCCTACTCTCTCAACTGCGGAAGGTGCTCTTCTTCATATCAATTCCCGACGTCAAAGAGACAACGTCGGGCTTCCATGAAGTCAACGTGAGGATTGTGTATGCCTTACTATGCATAGGAAAACGTGCAGCTGCTGGGAGCGACGACTGTACTTTGCATAACTGCACAGCTGGTTACAAAAGAGGGTTGATAAAGAATTCAGCAAACGGAAACGAGAAAGATTGGCTCCGGAGGTAGCTACGAGGCTGGTGGTTATCGATCTGATACATCTGCATGCATTTATAGCGTGCAGGGCTGGAATAAAATGCTTTTATTTATTTCAAAGCTGCTTATCTCTAAATGCCGATTTTCGCAACGTTTGCCCCTTTTTCTCTGGAACCGCCGCAGCTAGAAACATCCGTTTTTGCCAACATTACTTCAGCGTAAGGAGCAACCTACTGAACTAGAATTATAGAAATCAATGCAATGAATTTTGTTTCACAAGCTATTCCTTGGCCATTTTCACCTGAAAAATGAGTAGGTCCACTAAAAACAAGAACAAAAAAAGCCGATTCTTATTACATAATACTTCTGGTTCAGTAAATACATCTTGGAGAGCTAATTTCAACAATACCAGTATGATTGTTCTAACGTTAACAGATCCGGAGAAAACATGTCACAAACATAGGCTAAAATACATGGGAGGTATACAGCCTACCCTGTCCCCTTGAGTCGTCATTCCCTCTTTTCGGCGGTATCTCAGGCAAGTTTTACTTGCTTTTCTACTGCCCGTTCTCCCAGTGACTACATCGTTCGCCTCTTCTTTATAGCTCTTTATCGCATTTCTCGCTCATCACCTGTTCTCTCATCGCGTTTAGTAAGGTTGTGCCGTCTTCGCCGCCGAGTCTCGGATCAGTGCCTGGGTTTATCCAATGTATCGCGCGATTCACGTAGACGCTAACTTATTTTGCTTCCAGTTCAATTCGTCGTGCACGTCGTCCGGCATCGGAATCATTCAAGGATGGGCTTCATTCATGATTCAATGATTCACCGGTTACTTTACTTGGCGTTGCTGTTCTTGTTTACCTCAGCGGTCATGGTACATACCCACGCCGGGAAATTGGGCAAGGTACGGTGGTGAATGTCAAGGAAGTGTCTGTGCGGAAAAACAAAGATGTGAGGCGGTGATGTAGAATTGTGGAATGGCTGAAACTAGAAAAAAAATGCATTTATTGCGGAAAAAATCTCAATAAATCAAACATATTTGAGATACTAGCAATAAATTGAAATGCACTTTTTGGACATGCGGAAAGAAAAATTTTGTCTACAGTTAAGAAAAGAACCGACCAGTTGCAATAACGTATTCATGAAGGTAGCTGCAAACACTACTTAACGAGTATCCCTTGGTGCTCGCACCGAGCGAGAGAAAAACTGGGCGAGACGCACGAAATTCTAATCTAGAAAGAGGGGCCTCCACATACTGCTTTCTCTGAAATGCGAACCGCCGTCAAGAAAGGAGAAAGTATTGTGTTGTTTCAACTTCTCCATATGAGTCATAACGCTGCTCCGGTGACTTCATCATTCACTTCTTCTTACTTGCATTTTCACGTGCACGCAAGCGTGTTTCTCGCTCTTCATCTTGACTGTTTAACCTTGGTTTGGTTTTATTGGGTTAACGCCACGAAGCGACTCAGGCTATGAGGGACTCCGTGGTGGAGGGTCGCGTAATTTAGACCAAATAGGATTATTTATCGTGCATTGACATCTCACAGTACAATGACCTCTAGCAATTCGCTTCCATCGAAACTGCGAACGCTGGCGTCGGGATCGAACCCACTTATTTCGAGTCAGCAGCCGAGCACCACAGCTACAAAACCAGCGCGGTGGCTATTTAACTTTCTTTGTGCGCTACTAAAGGCTCAAAATAACACGGACGTAAAACTGCACACACAGAGAGCGGCCTTGTCTGTAAATGTACCGTAATTTCCGGAATATAGTCCGCACCTGGTGTTTACTACTCAGGGGCATATTTCGGCTAAAAATAAAGTTTCCTTCTTCAGGTAGTCCGTACACGGAGTATAAAGTGCAGGGTTGAATTTCGGCTGAAAATATCTTTTTTAGAGTGTCCACAAGGAAAATAGAATGGGTAAGCAGGCATTTTATTGCCAAGAAGTAAAACTGCGTGTTTCATTAGACCACATCGATTGCAACCCCGGCTCAACCACAGTCTGCTAGAATGCTGCCGAGAAGCCTCTTCGTCTTTCTCGGAGCCACCGCTACCACTCTCACTGTGCCCTGGTGTTACATCTACCGTTATGCGTCCACTTATTATTTATTTATTAATGATTCATTAGGTTTTGTGCATGTGCTCACAAGTGCAAGCAATAAAATTCAGGGGGGCACTTTGCTGACCTACAGTGAGGTGAGGCGAAACCTTAAGCACAGTGCTGTTGCTTGTGTCACTGATGTTTGGTTAAGATGTTAAGGTTCGCCTCTAAGAGCGGAACGCGATAGCAACGCTGCCAGATAGTCCATGGAACGCCATCGCCCGTTCGGCTCTACCCCTTGCTCGTCGGTAAATTGGTTTGTGAGGAAAGGAAATGTATCTGTCTCACATATCTCGATGGACGCCTGAACCTCACCGTAACGGGAAGGGAGGAAGATGGGAGTGAACGAAGACACCGTATTCTCTAGACGCGCCTTTGTTCATTCTAAACCACTGAGCTTGCATGGCGTAGTGGTTAGCGTGCTCGTCTCACACGTCGGAGACCCTGGTTCGATTCCCCAACTCGACCAATTTCCTGCTCGAAAATTGGTTTGACTAGAATGTTTAATTACGCTAATTTGTCAATTAAGCAATTAACTAAACTGAGTTCCACTTACTTGAAGCATCACTGTACGATCATTTTAATTGGTTACATGGTTAGTAGCTAAACTACAACTCGTTTGAAATTCGAGCACTGTGACGTCACCACCAGTTGGACTAATTAGAACAAGGTAAGCGTAGCTACGGCGGCAAGTTGAGGTCTCGCTTTGGCTGTCGTAGTGTTGCTTTCGCAACAAAAAGCAGTCACTTTCCGTTATAGCGAAAGCATTTGCTTGCGTTTTGAAGTTGAGCGCATATAATAGCTGATTTCAATATGTTATTCAGCACGGTAACATGTCGTAGGCGCCTACTCGGAGCACGCATTTTTGTCAGCGCCACTTCGAAACACAAAACATTGCCGACGATTACATTATCTCCTAGAGCGAAATTTGAGCGCAGATCATCAGCTGTTTCAGCTTTTCGATAGATTGAGGCAAAGAATTCGAACAAGACATGTATGTAAAATTACAGACAACTTGTTACTTTTCACACACACTCCTTCTTCAACAAACACTCCACTAACAGTTCTCGATTGTCATGAAGGAAGCTTTGTGGCCGGAGAAATAGATGGATATAACCTCGACTCGACGCCAATGCCAGGTTCTCAAAGACGAGGTCTGCGTAAGTATTTCGCGAGGTTGTCACAGCCGTGGGAGGCGTTACGAGCGAGATAAACGTGGCGTTCACGCGCATAAGTATCAAGAAATTTCTGTTGGACTTTATGTGCACGTTAAAGTCCCCGCCCACCCTTCCACCCTGACAGGTGGCAGTTAATGGTTGATCGCGAGAGTTCACTCACCGTTCTCAGTGTTAACGCATCCAGCCCACATCTCTCTCTTTCTCATCACCCCACGAACCTATAACCGCGTTTCAGGTGTCCGCTGACCCAGGGAGCTAGTTATGCGCACTTACTTTCCATAGAATTATCGGGGTAAAACGTTGTCAACGCCAACGCCAATGAACAGAATGAACGCCGACGGCCTGTGTCTTCAACGCCGCCTTTCTACCACAACGTTGTGAATGTCAACGCACGCAGTGCACATCTGTCACTACCGCCACGTAGCTTAAAGCACGATTGAGGTGTCCAGTGTTCTAAGAGGGCAGTTATGCTCCGTTCCTTTGCTTTCCAAGCTCGCGCTTCATTGGTTTCGCAGCTTAAAGCGCGACTAAGGTGTCCACTGCTGGTTACAACGGACAACGGCAATGCCGCGAAACGCAGAAACAGGCGCCAAAGAGCTGGGGTGTCAAAAATCAAGTATAGTACTCACTGACAGACAGTCTCCAAGATGCAAATTGTCAGCTTTTAAACATATACAATTCGCGGACTATAGTCGGGAAATTACGGTAGTTTTACATCCGGTGTTGCTCGTCCACATGTAGCGCCCTCTCTTTATGTGTAGTTTTACATCGAGTGGTGTTCTGTATCGATAAGTGGCGCACTGTTCTAGTCGCACATGGAAAACCAACTGGACCCATTTGCGCCTTTACTTACTTCATGTTCGCACCCTCTCTCCAATCAGCTGCAGCTGGCACGATGCTCCTCTATCCTTACACGATTCACTCCCAGCTTCACCTGGACATCATCATTTTTTTCCCCGCGATTCCACCTAGCGCTAGCTCACTGAAAGGTGTCTTACTTCAGACTGTTTTTAGGACTGCTTTATAAGCGGGTCGTTGAAGGGGCTGTTGTGTGGCGCAGTGCAGTACTTTGACTTCATGGGAGAGATTAAGATGGACATTGTGATTTCTGAGAGGAATGTTAAAGATCCCGAGTCGCAGAAAAGAAAACATTATCGTCCATTGTCGGTGCCGTCGTTGGCGGCACTGACCATGGGCAAAAAATCCGCTAAATATACCAAGAGGTGCAACCTAGGCGGGCCACTTAGGTCACATGACCTTCTCGCGGCATCACAGCCTACCCAACGGTTCGTGAGATAAGTTCCCACCGCAACAGGCGGCAGTTAAATTAACGATTAGACATGCGAGGTCGCTCGGGAGAAGCAGGCTAAGTCGTACATGCCCCTCCGGTGGCACTATCTGCCATAGCAGGGCAGTGGCGCATCGCTTAACTTCTGCACCCTCCACCAGGAGTGGTATGACGGCTCCCAGGGATCTGCAGATACAAAGTATAGAATCACCAGTTCCGCAATTGTGGTCAGTAATTCATTGGCGCTATCGCGTCATACGCTTGAGGCGCAGCTTAATAGTCTCAGGGAATATTTCTCACATGGAGATGGCAGGAGAGTTATAGCCGTCCTACAGGTCCCGTTTCCCGCGCCCTCCCCCCCCCCTACTTCTTGCATTCCGTCCCGCCAATTTCCATTTTCAGAAGCCGGTGTATAACTGGGGCTCTCCCGTGCCCGCACTATGAACTTAGTTGGATTCTTTTGCGTAAAAAGCCGTGCGCCAACGGTAACACAAACGGTATCGTAGGCTTAGCCTCCTCCTTTTATGAAGGAGGCTATGATGGAGGCTGAAAACATCCGTTTAGCGATGTTTAATGCTGAAACAATGACTCAACATGATCGAAAATAGTCCAGAGACCTCTACTGCACCATGGCTGACAGTGCACTTTCGGGCTAGGAGACGTATACTGAGCCAATTCCACCAGATGTTTTAGAAAAGCCCGCAGACCTAATTTTTGAAAATAGGACCTTTGAGATGAAGAAAAAGTTTCCAAGGCATAGTTATTCCAGTGTTGACGAACGTTGAAAAACTGGCGGAATATGTTAACAATAGTGAGGTTGTTAACTAACTCATAATAGCTAGGTTTTCTACAATCACTGACAGGCGCCTGACTACAGTAAGAGACTTGTGGCCAGCCGTTAATAATTCGACAGCAGGTTAAATAATTTCGAAAACGCCATGTCCTTCGGCGCTGTGGCTGAACAAAGTTGGGCCATTCTTTCGCCATTCGAATATTTACACAAAACTAAACAAAAAATTTACATAGAAAAATGGTCAGAGTGCGTGAGGAGCCTCTCACAAATACTGATTTGTGCTTTAACGGTGCAACTATTCGCCGACAACGACCCCAGCCACGGCCGCTAGATACAAAGCGCAAAGCGAGGTGCGGCCCGCCACGTCGCACAGAAGCGGCGTCTTGGGCCTAGTTCCCCGTTCGCCCGCCGCGGCGCCACTGCTCGGGGACAACTGCTCGCAGGGAAACGCCGCGACAGCTGCGTCGGTACGCCCGTTGCTCACTGTTTGAGGGCGTAAATAGTGCGCTTTCTAGTGCCTCATTAACGACCGTATTTTTCAGTCGTCATTGAAACCGCCGATTATGCCACAAATCACCGCAGCAGGTGGGAATCCCCGTTCTAGTGTATGCCTGAACGCGGTCCATAACGGCCGCCTATACTATGCACGACCGGGCCAGCGGCTCTACCTCAGGATGTAGCGTTAATGAGCCTGAAGATTTAATTCTATTTTTAAGGCGAAAGCCTTTTATGGCTCATGACTCGCCAGCGTGTCCGTCCGTCCATGCGTCCGCGGCAGCTGTCAATAATGGTTACTTGAAAAGTCAGTAATGATAGTTAATGGTGTAGTAGTAGATGTAAGAACAGTAATGATGATTAGTTAATGATACCCACTAAACGCGTACACTGCGCATGCGCAGTGCCCCATGCGCAATTCTCAGGTGGTTTGACAACGGCGCATGTACACTGACGTCAAAAGTTTGCACAATGGTCGTACCACCCAGAGCTCTCTCAGGTGCTCTCTGAACGTTGATCGAGGAAGGATGCAGCCCGCGCGCGCTCCAATGTCGCCCGCTATGAAACGCGCTCGCGGTGCCGTACGGAAGCGTTCAAGAGCCGCCAAACGATCTTCAACAGTCGCCAAGCAGAGGGCAGCGACAGAGGCGGTTAAAGGCTTTCGCCTCTTCGCATTTAGATCGTCAAAGTTATCCCTGATTTTTATTCACTTCTCGCTACCCCATGTAGACGGTGAATAAGACGGACACACACAGCTGGTCACACGCAGTAAATTTCCGCTTCGTGTCACGTTGAATTTTGGCTCTTATATACACAAGTTATTGCAATTTATAAAAAAGAAAAAAAAAACGATCATTATAGCTGAAGTTGTGGAACTTCATAAGCCCACCTGCAACCGAGAAAACCACAAAGTACTTGACACTTTATATTGCATGGTCATACAAGAAAGGAAGGAACCATTCACAGACGAAGAACCTTCCTTGACCTTACTTTTTGTAGTCATTCTTTGTAAAATGCAAAGAACATACCAGAGACCTGTCACTTGGCAGCCACTTGCTTCCTTTCCCTGACAGTCCTTGGCGAGCGATATTTTCAGCCACGCTTCTCGACGCTGTTGGTTGGTTTATGGGGTTTAACGTCCCAAAGCGACTCAGGCTATGAGCGACGCCGTAGTGAAGGGCTCCGGAAATTTCGACCACCTGGGGTTCTTTTAACGTGCACTGACACCGTACAGTACACGGGCCTCTAAAATTTTTCCTCCAAAGAAATTCAGCCGCCGCGGCCGGGATCGAACCCGCGTCTTTTGGGTCAGCAGCCGAGCACCATAACCACTGAGCCACCGCGGCGGCTGGAGGGAAACTGAAATCTTGAGGAGGGAAACTCGTGATTTCTCACAGTTGGCTGTTTTCTGGAGTTTGTGACGGACAGTGGCACACAGCAGATGCGCGGCATTGTGCCCCATACACGTCCCTGACCTCCACACACGCATGCACGAAAAGCCCAAAGCATGCACGGCACACACGAGGCAAACATTCATTCACGCGCGCACGAAAAGTCCAAATCCAGCACTGCAGACGCGAGGCAAACGTGCTCACTCACGCGCACAGCAGAAAATCCAAATAAAGCACTGCAGACATGAGGAACGTGAGTAGTAGTAGTAGTGGTTTTTATTTTGCATTGAATATGGAAGGCAAACGCAGTTTTACATGAGGCAAACGCGCTCGAACACGACGAAGCAAGGAGCGCTTCGGGAGTCCACTCCCGGGAAACCGGGCGACCTGTCCCTAGGGTGCCTCGATGTCAGCACCGCCGTCCAGGGTGGTGACACGCTTTGGCATGCGCCGCGCCGCCGTCTTCTCCGCGCTCGCCATCTTGAGGCAAGTCGCTTTTCGTGCCGCTGCTGTGGAGGGTTCGAAGCTGTGTTTTGCACTGGATTCTGAGCTGATGAACTGCTTTAATTCACGAAAAATAGCATGCCAGGGTGTTGTGTTCCATTGTGTGCCGGCTCGGCGAAGAAAGGAGCGCGACGTTTCCGTTTTCCACGGGATGAGGGACGGAGAAAAATATGGGAGGCGAAAGTGAAGCGTGAGAACTGGAAGGCGAATGACAACGCTAAGATCTGCGAGGCAGGCCACAATGTCTGTGCTGTTTTTATGCATCATTAAAAGTTCTTTTTTTGGCTAGTTTGTTCATATAGATAATGTAAAAAAATTTAGCGCGAACAGACACAGACCACGAGGAAGATGAGAGAGAGAGAGAGAGAGAGAGACACACACACACACACACACACACACACACACACACACACACACACACACACACACAAGCGCTTGTGTTTGTGTACCGTCTTTCTCGTGGTCGTTGTCTGCGCTAAAGATTTAAGATCTTTTTCTAAATGTCACTCACAGTTATGTGCTTTCAGTAGGAATAACATTATACCACACCGCGCCGCCCATCCGCTTGTAAGCACTGACTTTGTGCGGTTTGAATATATGTTTTTGCCTTGTTCGCCAATCTCGCACTGTGCGCAACAGGAATTTTTGTGTGCCTTCAAAGCTGCAGCTCGAAGCCTAGTTAGAAACGTGAGAACAGCACGTGTTGCATCGCATTGCCTGGCATTGGAAGTAGCGCGCTTTGTTTTTGAGGCGGAACATTTTGAATTACCAGTTATGTGAAGGCTTACAAGCTAAATATATGAATCATTGCGTCTTTTCACTTTCAGTGAGCTACACTCATTCCGTATCATACACGGAGTGTCTCACGATGATCTTTACTCTCTCGTTATCGCACATTTTCTTTTTGTTCAGAGCCGCGGTGAAAACACGTGAAGCAGGTGGAGCTCGGTATTTGTCGAAGGAATGCGCTATTGTACTCTTTCAACAGCTGCCCTTTACACTCGATCTTGCGAGGCTTCCGGTTCACGCAGATTAAGGAGCATTCCCCTTTCTCCTTTTCAAAAAAAGAATATAATAGAGGCTGACGGGTGAACCTCCCACGTGCTACCTACCCACTTTTCTGGCCAGAGTAGGAAGTGAAAATGCAGTCTATGAACAGGGAGTTTTGGCTGCAAAAACCTGCCTACGAGTCAGCCGTCCTGGAATTTTGCAAGTGGTCTTTTCGCAAGTGCTAAATTCTGCGCAGCACAAATAATAAGCCCCTTCACCTTGCTTTTCTCAAATTATTCACGGGAATAATTTTTCGAGGTATTTGTGATTCGCAACGAACGCAAACGTTAGGCCCTCGCGAAAATTAAGTCAGTTACAGCAAATGGCTGGCAATTCGACTAGTCGCGAAGAAACTTCTATTGTGAACTGGCCGTCGCTTTAAGAAAGCGGTCGCGAGGAAGCAAGGTGCCTGCGCAGTACAGAAGTTTATCCCGAGTACAGCTCTTTCTTCTCCATGTAATGACACATCGCGAGGCGAAGTGCACCGTTGTCAAACGCGCAAATACCGGTCCGAGGTTAAGCCAAATTTAAGTGAAGTTAAATTTGCCCGTCCGACAGCCGAATTAGTGCTGTCGCTTGGTTGGCGTCCACAGAAATACTTCGTGATCCTGTGCTTATAATGTCGCACCGCTTCCTTAACGCTTTTTTATTATCTCATTTGTTTGCGTGCACACGACCAGAGGCGCGAAATGACAGTTTCATCGTCTCTCTCATTTTAGCGCCACTTCGAGGGCAACAGAATGGATGGACGGCGGCTCCTCAAGTCAACGGCTGTCCCGACGTTGTTTGATTTTAGACGTGTTTGCCCACATTCGGCTTGCTAGCCTAGTATCCGCATCAGATAATCTGAGGAGCACTAGAGCCTCGGATATGTCTAGGTACTGATGAATTAATTTCTTTCTTGCGCGAACAGCTCAGCCGAAGCGAAGAAAGCCGCCTGCACCGCGGCTTTTTCTTGGTCGTTCTACACCTGACGCCACAAAAGGCTCCTCGCCAACCCCTGAGACGCCACCTGACCAGGAAGAGAGCCGAGCCGACTGCGATGCAAAATATTTTTGATATGCGCGGCTGACTAAAACGTCAACTAGTTGTTCATCTGCATCAACAGACGCAGTTAATGCCTTTTGCATGTCATGCACCTTATAAACTCCGTCATGTTCTGGCAGTACAAAAAAGCATTGCTCTGTAAAGCAGTCACTGCAGTTAAAATAACCGCTTTGAGCATCTGAGACGGCCAAAAAGTAAGTGCTGTCCTAGCTGCACAGTGGTCATTTGCTCTAAAAGCTGCGCTTGTAAGCAAACGCTAGCTCTTTTCTCATTTATATCACTAAGCAAAAAGTGCTCAGAACTGTGAGCATATATGCAGAAACCTTATACAGCTCAGCCTGCTAGCGAAAGCGCGTTCTAAAGAAGGATACCGGCCGACGCTCCGTAGGCCCGCATTTCAGCGCTTGCCCCAAGATGGCGCCCACGAAGGTCGTGTCTCCACCCTGTACGGCGCAGCGCTGGGCATAGAGGCACCCTACCTGTCCCCGAACAGTGGCGCCTCCACCAAAAACAGCGGCCGCGACTGTAAACTCCGCCAGGACATGCTCACCCATTGTCAGCGGCGCGACGTGGCTGGCCGCATCTCGCTTTGCGCTTTGCATCAAGCGGCCGTGCCCCAGCCTACCTTCTGGAGCTAATCTCAGCACCCCCGGCGCTCCTCTCGCCGACAGGTGACACGGTGGCTGACGTTCCGCCACCTAGATTTCGCGGCCGGATATAAGGCGAACGATTTTCTGCATTACGTTGCCATCGACCTGGTTCGGCAGTACGCCGGTAGGAGCCGCTGACACGAGAGCGAGATAATTAACGTACCGAGAACTTCGACAATAAAGATTTATTTGCTGTGTCTTCGTGTCGCGGCGAAGTACGTGCTTATTCGGAAATTATAGAGAGTGCAGAAATGAGGTTCATGATATTCCAGGGTGTTCTCTTTTTAGACTCTCAAACATTTTAATTTCGGACCTTTCGTTGACAGCATTAAATAAACATGAAAGCTGGTGCCTAATTGAAAGCAATTTCAGGGCTCTAACTCCAAGTTTTTCTCACACAGACGACAAGTGCTAAAGCTGCAGCGTTAGAAATTCGCAGGAAAACTTCAAATCTTTTTTTGCCCTTAGCACGCTCGGTTTCGCTTTATACCGCAGAGTAACTCCGACAGCCTGATGAAGGTTTAGATAAAAATATTTCTAGGATTTCTGGACTTATAGGATAGAATTAAACGCATAGCATGAAACGAGCAGCGCATTGTACGAGGACTCATATAGTCCGTAGCGTAACTTAGGTATTGGCCAGTTCATTTCGCTGCTGGACTGGTTCTTACCTCAGCAGCCTTTCATTGCTGAACCCAGGCCACACGCATGGCCTGCCTGGCTACTTTCGAGGATTAAAGAACAGCTGGCATCACCCTCATGTGTTCCATCCGAATAGAGCATCCAACGTTACTGACCGTTTCTGGTTTCTTGCGAGCGGCAGCATTGTGCCGCTCTTTTTTTTTTGCACTAAACAGCGCGTTCAACTCGACTGTACGTACTCAAGTGGCGACTCTTCTTCAGGGCTTTACGAAGCGTAGGGCTGTCGAGGCCGCTTTCTTACATTTGCTCGCGGATACACAACACCACTGATGTATACGAGAGCCTGCTGCTCTGCAGAATAATGCTGCCTGCTGCGTGGTTACAGGGAGCAGAGGCAGTACTACGCCCACCTACCACTCGGGAGCACAGAACCAGACTACGAAACATCACAATAGCGACGCAATAAAACCGCACTGCGAGAAGTAGTAAAGAAGAGCGCAAGAGGCCGTGGCGAAGCCCGAGTTGTCTAAGGCATCAGAAATTGATGGTGTCTTGTCTGTACCGGCACTGGTTTGGACCCCACTAGAAGGTATACAGCGTGAAGAAGTTTCTCATGGGCACAATTAATGCGAAAACTTTCACAATGCTACAGTTAAGTTCCGCTTCACCGTCTGCTTCAACATTTCTCTGATATTCGGCATTAGGATGGCTGTGTTTACGGGAAGATGTTTGCCTGATTTTACCAAGAATAGAAAGTTTGATCGTTAAATGCTGAAAAAAAAACGAACTGTACGTCCTCTCGTGAAGGTTGAGGATTTTTTTCAGGCAAGAGTAATCATATTACGCGCGAAAAAAAAGAAACATCATGACTATGGATTGTTGTCTTTGTGTGAAGGATACGGAGGACCCCAGAGTATCCGTAAAGAAGTAAACAAGCCTGAACAAAAAGTTTCGCGTATCATTATTACTCGACGCACATATAAATGCACAAAAATCTTTACCGACTCTTTTGCCGAAGATCTGGTATCCCCTGTGTACACGACTGGTAAAATGTCCCGAGCTTAAAGGAGACTGTGTCATGGCAACTCAAAATCAGACCTCTTTGATTGGGATCTTTTAATGGAGCGCGCATATTTACGCACCGAACCACAGAGGAAAATTGAGAAAAAGCAATGTAAATTTTCAGGAAAGCTTTCTTACGCAGAGTCGGTCTTCATTACGCAGCTTCAACAGTAATACGACTTTTCCGTTGGTGCTTTTGCAGCTTTCAATCTTCTGTTCACTTCTTTTTAAAGGAGCGAGTAGTACTCTATGAGTGCGCCAAGAAGTGTGTATTTCAAACATTTTTTGAATTGCGTTACACTTGTTTACACTCCCCTCTACTTCTTAAATTTGATTCGTGGATGCCCGTTTGGTTGCACACAGAATGGATGCAGAAAGCAATTTGATGCTTTACCACGACAACCTCCGAAGGTTGTCATGGTTGTCAAGATTGTCACGAACAGCCTACGAATGTTTTTCATGCTTTACCATGACAACGTTACGAAGTTGTGAGAGCTTCAATGCTGCATTGTAAATTATTTTAAAGTATTAGTTTCGTTGCTGAAAGGCTTTAAGCGGAGCTCAACCTTGACGCCTTTCGGTTGACTTTAGAACAGAGCTGCATGCTGTCATGGTGGCGCACACACCTTAAACAAAGACAAAAAATTAGTTCAAAGAGAGTACAGGCGCGGACAAAAGTAAACGGAGCACGGAACTGTCTTCGGATATTTTTCACGCGTCACCTGATTGAAATTTCCAGCAGTGGTGCGCGGATTCTGGTAGACGAGGTTAGTGGGCTTTCTTGTAGACAAACAACGCTTCTGGAGAAAGCGTGATTGCACTTCGAACGCAATAGCGTGCTCCGTTTACTTATCGCCGCGCCTGTACGTACTAGGGGCTGCCACCTGACCGCGCAGTAGAACAGGATGTAGCATGGTAGCCGCCGCGTCACGCTATATATTGGCAGGTCTTTATCCAGTGTTTGCGTGTATCCGCTGAAACCGCCTCACTTTCCGCTGCAGAAGACCACGGCTGAACGACTGATTACCCTAAGAATGTCGTTTATGCAGTTCTATCGAATGGTTTACGCTAGTGTTCAGTATGACTTGCGATGAACGGCGTGTCAGTAATAAGCGTGTCGATAATTCGTGTCGGTACGTAATACGAGTCGCTACATGTCAGTACAGAATACGAGTCGGTAAGTAATACGTGTCGCTACGTGTCGGTAATAAGCGGAGGTCGCCAAGTCCGAAACTATCGCACGTCAAACGAGTGCGTTAGCTTTTGTGCGACTAAAGAAGTGCGACTAAAGGACTAAGAGCGCGCAGTTTATTCTTTGTTGGTCAGAGAAATGACGTCAGCAGGAGTTCTGTATTAATAAAATGAGCAGTAGCATGAGCACCGTGCTCACTTCTGTGGCAGCAGATACATTTAGCGTAGCGTGTACCGCTACCACCTACTGTGTACACAATCTCGCCACTGCTCATGCGCAGATCACCCTGAGGGCGCCAGATGGCTCCACGTTTTCGTCAACAGCGCGCCCTTTTGCGTCGTTGGGGCCAATCAGCGTGTGCGCAATGACGGTGCATGGTAAGCAGTAAGCAGTAGCGGTCCTCGTTATGCTAAAATTACTCAGTGAATCAGCGCGTTAAGCGCAGTGGGAGAGGTGGCTCAGACGCCGCGCGCAGAAGTACCTCACAGCATTCCTGCCGCTTATTCCTGTGTGGTGGCCACCAACAGCACTGTGTGTTGAACATGGGGACAGGAAGAACATGAAGACGTCCCTCCCAAATACAGCCCTTAGTTTGAACAAGCTGCGATAAGCCATTAGCGTCACCACTTGAGAATTTTTTATCGTTCCACTTTGTTAGCTGCCTTACTTGTTTAGCGACATGTTGAGAGCGCTATGACTCACCGGTGCGCAAATCATACTTACATGCTGCAAACCTGCAAACGGCGCCTGTAACTGAGCGATATTAACAGGCCGCGGCAACTGTAGGATATTGCAGGGTGTTTCGGCACATTGAACAGCCTTGACTTTTCGAAAAACAGATTGAGGTCACCAGTTTTGCACAGGCGAGTATGCCTCTTTTTTTTTTTACTGGGACTGAATGCGGTACAAATGTTCAATATTTCGGCATAAATAAGATATGCCATGTTCACGTTTATGCCTTGCGCTTACTAAATAATATATTTTTTTTTTGTAAAGAGCTCTTGGGCTCGGCCAGGCCTCTTCTCGGAGCTTTTAGCCCGAAAATGTTTTCTATAACCCTCCTCTTAAGCCTAGCGGTGCATAACCCGTCAATGGTGGGCACTAGGTCATTCGCCTTTTTACGTCACGCAAGATGACAACGCGCTACTTCTGAATATCCAGATCCATGCGTCATGTCTTGGCCGGCAAGTTAATTTGAAACGTTTGTCCATAATTCCTGGTAATGCTTGCATTGGACGAAATACGAGCGCTGATTTGTGAGAGGTTGTAAATATACACGGGTGGTAAGAGTGAACAGGTTCTTTGTAGCTGCTGTAAAAGAAGGAATTGCTGCATTAAGATATGTCTCACGCCATGCTTTGAGGCACTTATGCAGAAAACGCAAGGAGTATGAGCAAAACAGGCGCTGGGAAGCTTAAGGTTTTTGTAAACTCACGAGGCAGTGCATGATCTTTACTGGGAAAAGGAAAGTCATACTTTTCAAGCCCAATGTTTTGGTTAAAACAACCGAGCACTTTTCACATACAACCTGTTAGAGCATTACATTAATGTTAATGAGTCCTAAATGTGCTGCTTAGCATTAAAATAAGCTGGCGTACGAATTTCCACTTGGAACTTTCCTCATATGCGTCGCGACAGGAAATAGCCGAAAAACGCAGCAGGTGTTACGAGGTGCACAGGCTCTAAGTGTGGAAAGAGGGCAATGTTGGGGGCGGTTTTGTCAGCGCTGTGTAGAGGTACACCACCTGTTTTGCGCATAAAACAAGAGAGAGCAGCTGCAGAACGCGAAGTGCGAGGTTGCGCGATATATAATCGTTCGTGGCATACGTGTCACTGGTGCATTATGCCGTGGAAACTGGAAGCTAAGGAGATGAGGCCTTGTTTGCACTCCATTATTCTATTCACCGTGTTCTCCGCCTTGGCTACGAATTGGTTCTGCACCGCCGAGGACGAACTGGAGCGACAAGCTCGCCTAACCCCAGTAAGAAAAACCTTCACAGCGAAATTTTCTGATAGTGAAACGAGTACATGTTTTGCCAGCGAGCATTGATGTATACTGGAAGGTTTATCAGGCATAATCTGGAACTGAGACTACACCTAGTTAACAATGCATCTCTCAACCACTTCTCCCAAGCAGGAACTTCCGTGCATACATGGTTTTTATTCTTGTGTATATTTCTACTGTTTGGCGTTGCGTTTTCTATATTTTGGCAGAAGATGAAATATTTCCATCTGTTTATATAAAGCTAGGCAAGTTCTACGCGGACTTGGTATGCGAGCCGTTTGACCAACGGAAAGTAATGTATAGGTGCAGTCAAAAGTAAATGGAAGGCGACTTTGTCAAAAAATATTAATTTCTTTGAATCTACATCATAGTGCTCCATGCTTGTTGGTGCACAGTGCAATTCGCAAAATCACAATTAGGCTGCACATATATATTCAAGGATGCATGAATTGGGGGCCAATGATTAATTTTTTTCGTGAATATTGCCTTCCATTTACTTTTGACTGCACCTGTACATGGAAATAACGAACCGGTGCCACGCGGCCCTTTTATAAAATGCAAACTTAATAAATAACCATGTGCTTTCCTTTATAATGAAATCCATGGTATTCACCCGGTTACCAGGTTTTCCGTTTCCTCGACAGGGTTGAAATTTAAGAAATGCCGGAGTTCTGAGGGCTCACTTAGCATTGTTTATATATTTGCTATGCCGTGCTACATATAGTTTGCTAGGAATGCAAAGCTACTCAAAAAAAATGAACACAGCAGCATGTTTGTACTAAATACAGTCGAGCCCACTTATAACGAACTTGATCGTCACGCGGCATTTGTTTGTTGTATCCAAAGTTCGTAGTAAGTGGACCACCTATAATACGGGCAAAAAGAGTAAGCGAGACGAAAGTTAACTTTATTTTTGAAAAAAGTCCGTGATGCATGTCTGCTTCTTCAAAGCTGATCGCATCACTGCCGTTTCTAATTTTTCCAGCGCGGTAATATGTTCATCGCCAAGGCCTCTGCTGCACACGAGTTCCTTAAGCGACGCGATGTAACCGATCGCGGTTGAAGCGTTCACAGCAACCGGCGGTAGAGCAGGATGCTCGTCATCGTCCTCGTCGGTCTCTGGGCAGTCAGGAAGGGCTCGCACTTCACGCACAATAGCTTCGTCAGTGCATGGCTCCGCAATGTCGGCGTCGTCATCAGCAGAAACGAAATCGTCCCAGGCAACGTCAGGTCCGGCCAGCCGCGTGTCAACGACATGTTTCCAGAAGTCCTCGTGCGACCGGCCTTCCGGTGGGTGATCTATGGCGTCCTCGGTGCCTGGGCCCATAAAACCCGCCTTGCGGAAGCAATTTGCTGTGCACTCCGCGGTGAGTTCCATCCACGCCGCTTTCAACATCTCCACGGCGGCAAGCAAGCTGATGCGAACTGGCATGACAGCATCAATCGCGATCAACAAGCGTTAGATGACGCGCCGCCGGTAGCACACCTTGAACGCATGAATGGTGCCCATATCCAGCGGCTGAATTTTGCAGGTTGCATTGGGAAGCAAGAAGAGCACTGTCACCGCACTCAAGGAAGGCTGCACATGGTGCGCCGCACAGTTATCCAGCACGAGCAGGACCTTCCTGTTTTTTCGTGCCATGTCGCGGTCGAACTCGACAAGCCACTCGGCAAATAAGTCACGACTCGTCCAGGCTTTTGTATTGTTCCTGTAGCGTACGGGCACGTAGCTTCCACAGTATCGCGGCTTACGTGACTTGCCAATGACAAAAGGCAGCCGCCGGTCACTGCCGTCCATATTGACACACACAAGAACGGTTATGCGTAACTTGCTTTTCTTCCCTCCTGCGCACTTGTCGCCTTTCAAGGCATGCGTTTTAGATGACAACATCTGATAAAACAACGCAGTCTCGCCGGCATTGTAAACGTCCCGTGGAGCATAGCTGGTGATTGTTGGGAGGTTGTCGGAAAGCCACGCATCGACGTCCTCGTTGTTCACAGACGCGGCCTCGCCGACGACCGCCTTGAAAACAATTTCGTGGCGAGCCTTAAACCGGTGGAGCCATCCATTGCCTGGGCTGAAATCGGGAAAGTCCAAAAGGGAGGCGAAGTCTTTAGCCTTGGAGAGCATCAGCGGTCCACTGATCGGAACGTTGCGAGACCGGGCGTCAGCGAACCACTTCAGCAGTGCGTCCTCAACGTCCGCGTAGGTCGCCTTCCGAAGGCGCTTTCTAGTCGTCGGGTCGGCATCACGGTAGCACCAAGAATCTTTTCCTTGCCCTTAGCAATGGTTGAAATGGTCGATTTCGACAGTCCGTACTTCTTGGCCAGTTCGCACTTTTTTGCACCTTGAGCAAGTTCATTAACAATGGCCATCTTCGTTGCGATGTCGACAGCTTTCCTTTTAACACCTGAAGAGGTCGGCGTACAGTCCTCCATCGCACCAGGCGCAAGTCAAGCCCTTGGGCTCGCGCGTTCAACTCCCCGATCTGGGAAAGGCACGGATGCGGCAACAATGTCAACGCAGTGCCATCGCACAGAAAGAATCGACGACGCAATGCCCTCAGCGCGGAGTGGCAACGGAGCAACAAATCACGTGGATGCATCACAGCGACGCGGGCGGCGCCACTTTCTTTCGTCACCGCGCGCGCGCGCTTTTTCGTTTTCATTTTTCAACGCGCGCTTTTTCTTTCTTTACTTTATTTTACCCGCAAAGGAGCGCCGGGGAACGCTTTGTGCGCTCTCTGTTCGCGTCGTGTCAGGGGAACACGAAGTGCGTGAAATTCGCCTACCGCGGGTTCGCAGTCGAGCGAAACCGCGCCAAACACCGCCGGCTCGGTCAACTACGGAGGCCCGACAGCTTCGCGTTCGCTCTAACCGAGTGTTGAGGCCACAACAGTTCGTTCTATGTGAGACACTGTGCCATTGCCCCAATATATATTTTGACGGTAGCACCGCCCTCGTTCGTACTAAGCGAGCGTTCGTTATATCTGTGGCTGTTATAAGTGGGCTCGACAGTAGATTAATAGACAAAGCAAAACACTAGCTGCACTCAGGGATGTGCTAGAAATACACAGTGTGTTCAGTCGAAGCGCCGCTTCAAAGATCTTACCCTTTACTGGAACAGACGCTGGGCCCTAATATTCGCACAGGGAATAGTTTCTTAATTTCAGGAGTAGGTGCCATAATGCTGGACTGAATGTCTCTGCAATCGCTCGGAGATTGTTATATATTATCTTTTGGAGCAGCTTTTAGAAGAGTAGCGCTAGCCCACTGCGTATTTGACCAGGAAAAAACCCTTGGTTAATGATGGTTTTCCTGTTCTTACAGCTGTCACGAAGTTGAGAACGCTTTAAAAAGTTTGACATAAATTACAGATATACTGCCAGTATAGTGCTCACATATACTTAAATTTCTTTGCTTACCAAGGAATGTAAGTCGTTAAAAGAGAAGTGAAGCATTGGTTTGATTTTCTTTGTAGTACTGAAGATTGAATCTTAAATTTTTTTCTTTCAAATCGTGAAGGGAGCAGATCTTTTAACACTGCCGTACTTGCTTTCATTTTGTATTCTGGGCGGCGCTTTTCCTCATGTTTCCTCTTGCGATGCTTGATTCGCGTAACTGTCGATTTAACTTCGTGACCCCGTTTAAAAAAGAAAAACTAAAATATTTAATAAGCATGGTCCGTCAGCAATATGTACCAAATGTAAATGGAGCCTCTCAGGCTGGGTTCACCATGTTACATTTCTTTGCCCACAATTTCTTTTGGACGGAACGCAGATGCAGTCAATATAGACTTTATATGAACTGAAAAAAACTTGTCTTTTTTTGTCTCATTTCAACTAAGTGTGAACTGGTGAGCTACTTCGGCTACCCCTGTGAGATCAACCACGTGACAACTGAGGACGGCTACGTTCTGGAAGTGGACAGGGTACCCCATGGAAGAAATGGAACGGCGCAACAGAATGGAACAACCGGTCATCCCGTTCTACTCCTGGCGGTGTTCGCAAGCGCCTCGGACATCTGGTTCTTGAACTACCCTTCACAGTCTCCAGGCAAGCACATGCGCAGTAACTCTCCGCGCTAGCAGCTTCAGAAACGTATGAAAACTTCAGCCAATGTTTAACGATTTTAACGACATTCAAGAAAGTGGCGCATCACTAAGCAAGGCGGAAATTTGGGCGAGTTGGTTAGTATTCATGATTTTGTTTACAGCGCAACAAGTACGCGAAAGGCGAAAGAGTGACACAAACAAGCGCATCACTAAGTCGTATTGAGCAGTCGTTTTTTTTTAATTCTACAAGATGAGACCTTAAAAAGAAACTCACAGTGAAAGAGACCGGTTGTTTTGTGTAAATAAAGACTAAATGTTCTTTGTTTTATGCCGCTTGCAAATGGTTGTTCAACTGTTCATTACTCTCGTTAGAGACCGATGCATTGAATCAACTACCGCATGTTTTGTTTATTACGTATGCGACTTTAATTCAGAGTTTACTTTCTACTGCAATGTTGGTCGAATGATACTTCTTTGGTTCTTTTTACATGAATTCAGCAGGGCCTTCCTGCTCTGTATAACCCTTAAGGTGTATAATTTCTTTGTATGACGGCCTGTGCCACCACTTTTGTTGTTGTTATTGTAGTCCTAACTAATTTAGTTTTATCCTTGTCTGTGATATCACAGCGCGATGCGGTTTTTCGGCGACTTCAAGCCGCTAAAAACGCTCTGAGACAAGCGTGCTTTCCAGGACACCGGTGGCAAGTTGTAAAATATATTGATTGTTCTCGGATGGGTTATTCTCTAGGAAGCCGGGCCGAAAGAGGAGCGATGAAGGTAGTCTGAGGGCAGGCAGCTGGAGCAGAAACATTCGGGCAGTGATACCAATGCCGCTAGGACAAACTCCGTCTTGTTTCCACACAATGGCCCCGCCGAGAGCAGAGGAGCCGTCTTGACGATCTACTGGGACGATAACATAAAAAGGGCGTAGCTTGAAGCACTGGCCATGAACAGTCCCTTAGTTGCGGCAACGCAGATCAGGTAATGGCGTGACTGGCTCGACAACGTAGTTCGCAATGGATAAGCGCTCCAGGACTCGCATGTCCCCCGCGTTTGTTGAACCAGCGGGCGCATTACATGGTATTCAGTGTCGTACAACAGCTCCTCAATAGAAGCTTGGAGGGTATCATCGTCATGACGGCATGACTGCTAGCGTCATTTGTTTTCAGTCATGAGTTAGTCTTAGTTTTGGCAATAATGTTCTCCGTGTTGATCACTTCCAAAATCAGTTGTAAACTCTGATGCGTCATATAAGTAGTGGACGATTATATCCGTCGTAACAGGATGCTTACGACGTAACATAGAAACAAAAAAGAGAAGCGTGCAGTGGACTGCTAGCGGGATTTTAACCGTAAGTCACAAAGAGAGAGAGGAGGTTATAGTTAAGGTTGCAAACATCGCACATAAAGAATGAGTCACTGAATTAGAGGATAATCGCTCAGTCGTTAGTCTGCTCTTAAAGGCTTTACAAATTCAAGGAATATCTGATTAAATGGCAAAGCATTATTTTAAGACATCCGATAGGAAGAAGTGTCTTCTGTAATCGATTAGATCACGAAGTGCCCCATGGAAATGCCCGAAGGAAAGCAAATTCAAGGGCTCCATGTCACGTGCTGTTGCCGCGAAGTAAGCTGTTGCTAGGCATACAAAACAGCGACGATGGCATGACGTATTCCGAAGAGACTGTGCGCCAGCGGACTGTATGTATCAATGTCGTAGCGGTCGAAACGAGGAGGTGGTATAGGTAGCGGATGCAGCTCTCCAGCTCAAAGACGCAATAATGTCTTGCAGCGTTGGCAGCCGAGCTAGGGCAGGACTCAATTGAGGGCCGAGTTGTAGATGCCGCAGCCTTGTAATATAGCAGCCTGGTGCCAGTGCCAGTCTTGAACAATACCGCATCATCGCATAGCTGTCCAGCGTAGAACGATGCTTCTATTCGAGACCGCAAATGAAGAGGAATAAGCAACCATTAACGGCGAACTGACTGGTAGTCGAAGATTTTGGTATGAGCTAGTCGGTGGCTGATCTTAAGGAAAGTATATGCAGAGCAAAAAACAGCGACAGCAGAGAAGAAACAAACAACAGGAATGGCGCTGAACTAACGACTGAAATTTTATTGAAAACGCCAGAGCTTTAAATACAGACAGGCGAACACATGCCCAAGAAGATAATAAATAGCCATTATATTGTATAACCAGCATCAAAACCACTCAAACGGTTATCACAGAGGGCGTGAGCAACGCACAGCCGGAAAATCACCGGAGGGCATGTGCAGCTATTCAAAAAACGAATGAATCATGAAAAACATCAGAACAGGAAGTCATGTATCAAAGGCGGAGACACGAAAGTCATTAAGCGTAGCAAGCGCAGAGTGAAATGAGTAAAAGCAATACAGCGAAATAACGCCCCAAGAGACCCCCGGCAACAGCACAAGCAAAAACAAAAAAACGCGGCACAAGCAGTGAAAAGGAAGTGAGAGAAAAGAGTACGAGAAACCAAAGCACCCAGCGAAGGGAAACCTAAAAGCACAAAGGCGGGGCTAACCAATGCTACCGTCAAGAAACCCAATTTCTTTCCTGGATAAGGCAATTGATGATGTGCTTGTGCACCAGCGCACTCCCCTAGATACGAGCCAAGCCTCGATCACCTGCCTCTGGTGTAGGTTCCTCGGTTTGGCCCTAATTTCGGATTCCCGAAACAGATGCTCGCACTGGAAGTCGCAGTCCGATCCGTAGTGTCACACTCGCAAAAGTACTTCCTGCATTTCTTGGAATGGTGCGCCAGATATCCGACCGCATTACCATTCACACACCGTCTATGTTCTGCAAGCGTTCATTTACACATCTACCAGTCTGCCCTACGTTGGAACCGGCACACATAAGCGGAATCTCGTACACGACTCCCGTGGTACAGCTCATGGATTGCATCGCATGTTTGATTCCGCAATCATCACGCTTTTTTGTCTGGGTCATCATGCTGCTGATGGTAGACAGCTTGCACGGCGAAGAGAATGCTAAATTAATCGGGTACCTGCTGACTATTTTTTTCAAATTGTGCGAGAGCTTGTGGTAGTAGGGGACGACGTGCACAGGAAACCTATCTTGCTGCCCAGCACGCTGTTTCTTGATCTTGAGCATTTGCAGATTGCCTTGTGATGCACTAGAAATCACATTTTTTGGATACCCAGCACCGCTCAAGCGCCTCACTTGGCCCTCAGATTGCCTTTGCACAATGCTCACACCTGTTTTGTTAGGGCTGACTTCACGCTATTACTAACAATAGCCCGTTTGACAAGCTTAGAGTGGCTTTATCATAAAGAAGTGGGCTTTTCTTGAGCGAAGGTTGTACATCCAACACATGCGGAGTTCTGAAAAAGATGTGCATAAGTCTAGGAACTGAATGTGGTTGTTCTGCATTTGCTCAGAAGTAAAAGTAAGGGCACCAGATATATTTTCTAAAAATATCCAGTGCTCTTTCACCTATAATGAAGAATTCATCCACATACCTGACACCTTAGTCATGTTTGCGCCAAGAAGTTGTTGTGCTATTCATTTCTCCATCGCTTCCAGATAGATGTTGCACCCCTTAGCGAAAAAGAGGACGTGCTAAAAATGCATTTCAAACGTATTGTATTAATTTCATATTTATTTCGCATTTTTTGTCCCTATGCTTAAACTGCAATACAAATGCTTTCTAAGTATACTAGGAATAATATTTTAAACGTTCTTAAAAATACGTGAAAAGTACATTTTTGCCCGCTTAGCATATTTATAATGCATTAAATATATAATAAAAATACACATTAGAAATATACTAAAAATATACATTTAATACATTAAAAATATGTTTACTCGGGCTTAAAAAAAGTCTACTGGGCGGCTCCATGGAATGACACGGGTTAATTCTTCAATCGTACACGGGTATTAATCAACAGAAGTCTGATATTAGAAGGTCACGTGATTGAATGGGAACGGCAAACACCTACACACAGCATACCAAGGCGACAGTGACACGGCAAACAACAAATCCTACAACAAGCGCTATACTTGGCTTGCCGTATATGTACCCAGCGAAAGCGACGCACTATTTTGCACGGTGAGGCCTTTTTTTGCGCAAATACTGTGGGCTACCAAATTATCGCAGAAGTACCCTACTGGTCGCGTTCGAATCTGGGGTTAATTGAGAACGGAATTGCTAGTTGAAACTTGCGTCAGGCACAGGTCAGGAGTCGAACTGTCAACCAACAGAACCATGGATGTGTAAGGGAGCCGGTCTGCCCTGCCAGACGGGGTCCTTTCCGCTGGCTTATTCGGACCCAGAAGTACCCAAGGCGCTTTTGCTGGTATAATGCTATCACGTTCTCACACGGAAATGTTCGAATGACATTGAGTGGAATGACATTCGAGAATAGGAATGACATTCGGACTCGACGGACTGCCGCGGTGCTGCACGACACTTTCGAAACGCATTCGAAAGCCTCAGCTCGTTTTCAGTGTACAGCGACGACGACGACGGCGGTCACACTAGTCCGACAACGACAGTATATATCACGCTGAACAACAGCATGTAATTATAGTGAAATATCTAGTTTACTATAATATGATTCTAGAGGGACACGTTTTTCAGGCCAACGACACCGACGAATCCGGTCGGCGGACGGTCAGCCTTGTCGGCGGCTGAGCGAGAGAACGGTGATGAGGCGGCGGTGTGTATATGCTCGCGCTTCTAAATGAGCGAAACGAACGGCTATATTTCACGTGTGCACACCTGAACACTCACCAGCGATAAGCGCTTGCCAAATCAATTTCAGTCGACGACGGCTCTGTTCCCTTCCGCGACGACTAGGCCCAGCGAGTTCGCAGGGTTGGATCTGTGATTTCGGCGGTTGTGAAGAGCGAATCACAAGCTTTAGAGAATGCAAATGGTCACCAGGTGTAGTTTTGGCAACAGTGACCTGAAATCAACTATTGCTTACATCGCAGGGCACGCGTACGATGAACGGGAATCACCGGTGTGACCCAGACTGCCGAGCCGTGCTTTACGGCCACCAGCAGTCGTCGCCGTCGCTAGCTTGTGGATAACAGTCGCCAGACATACTTCTGGATAAAGTAGTTTAAAAAAAAAGTACTGGTCACGTCGGAGAAAGCCGGGACAAGAAGCGAGAAGCGCCAGTCCTGCGCGATGCCAACAACCCGGCTTTCTCAGGCGTGCGATCGCATCATCGCTTCCCACACATTGTCGCACTGCGTAAACAAGCACGAGTACAACCACTAAAAAAGAAAACAGATTTTTTAATAGAACGAAAGCGCAGATTGAGTTTTATGTTATGTAAACAAGCGATGTAAACAACAGTATGAGTGCAGTCGTCCTCATCGGCGCACTCCCGGGGAAATTTCATGCTGACGCGGTTAATATTAATTGGCGTAATATTATCTTCAAGCACTCCCTTAGACAGAACACGTGTAGCATCGTTAGATGACATTCGGTTGGAAGGCATTCGAAGCGCCCGTGTAGCAGGGGTATAAGTGGTGATCACCTTCCTGCTAGAAGTTACCATAAACGAAAGATGACAAGAAAGGGAAAGTTTTCACTCTTCGCTGAAACGTCATTTCGAGCCCTAGATTGTTTCACGGTAGCTTGAAGTGTAATGCAAATATGTTTACGCGGACAACCCATTTGTTAGAATTTAAATATACTTCAGACGGATTAATTGCGTATCTACAAAAGTACACTTTAAATAGATAAATAGATAGCCAGCACCAAAATGCGATCCCGAAACTCGATTTTGAGCATTAGATTGTTCAACGACAGCTTGTAGTGCGCTGCAAACATGCTAATGCGGAATGCCAATTTGCTAGAATTTCAGTGTTATTTGGACGATTTAATTGCGTATTTACGGAAGTACACTTCAAATACATTGATGACACGCAAATGCCATTTCCCGAAACGCGATTTCGAGCACTCGACTGTTCAACGGCAGCTAGAAGTGTGCAAAGACGTTTAAAAGGACTGCCCGTTTGTTAGAATTGAAGTATATTTCGGATGAATTAATTTCATATTTACGAAAGTTCACTTTTAATACATGGACAAGATGCTAAAACTGCATACATATACGTTTACAAGGGCTGCCCGTTTTCTAGAATTGAAGTATACTTTCGATGAATTAATTTCATATTTCCGAAAATACACTTTTAATACACTGACAAGATGCTAAAACTGCATACATATTTTTTTCACGTATTTGAAAAGTGCTCGAAGTATGCTTTAAGTGAGGTATTTTTGACACATTTTAAAAACATATTTCGAATACCAAGCAGGAAATTTCAGGAACGTATTTCCTACATATTTTTAGTGCATTAATGAATACAAAATATGTTTAAAATACAATTTAAATAGCCCACTGTATATTCCAAACGTATTAGTTTTTGCTAAGGGACAAGACAGGGGCCAGGGCGACCCAAGGCATATTCCACCTTTCTGGACATACTACTTGCCGTCGAACTCAACAACAGTTGACTTCCGGTAGAATTCCAGAACTACAAGGAGGTTGTCGCCGCTGAGGCCGGTGGCATTTTGTAACCGAACCACTCCTTCCTCCTTTATCTTGTCTCTGATTGCCCTGAAGAGGCCCGCATGTGGCACTGAGTAGAACAGATCTACTACGTCGCTGGAAAAGGCTGAGGCCCGCATGTTGGGTGTCCCCAACTCGATGACCTCAACTGAGATCTTCACATTGAATGTGTCGTCACTCCGAATGCTATGATTGTGACGCTGAAGGAAGGTTCCCAATTGAACTTCCCCGTGCGCTTTTCCGCAATAGTAGACACTTTTAGTTGCTGCGTACGTAGCGACATTGCGTACGCAACGCTCACTACGTTCCGTACGCTGTAAAGGACACCCCCGCCACACTTATAGTTGGCCGTACCGCCGCAGAGCAGTCGCGTAGCGCATTGTGTTGTGTCGCCATCTAGTGACAAACACTGAAAGCGCTGTAGCGCTCGGCTGAACATTTTTCAGTTTCTGACAATATGAATAGTATATTACTGTTTTTAATGGAGGAAAAAATGTATAATATTTAATGAAGTGCAAAAGTAGGCACATGACTAAAAAAAATTATTCGACAGGTGCGGTTGCTATGACGATAACCGTACACAACGTCAGTTAGGCTTAAAAGGTCACAAATCGCCTCATTATCTGAAAAACAAGGGGCGTTTGCCGCTAATATTTTTGGCGTGTGGGTGAGAGTAGACAAAATAAAAGCTAACAGCACAGTTTAGAGCGAGCCATCGCATTGAAGAAAGCAGCGGCGAAGTGAAATCGGTCCGAAGCGGGCGAGATGGTCGCCGCCATGTTTTCTACGCAGCACGTAGCGTCCCGCGTTGCGTACGCTACGCTATGCTTTACAGCGGGCGGGCGTCCGCAACGCGCGGCTAGATACGTTGCGTTCTGCGCATGCGCATTCGTTACCCGCGGTGTCGTTGCGTACGCAAGCTCACTGCGTACGTCCAACTAAAAGTGTCTAGTAGTTGTGAAAGCGCACTCTGGCTTGTGAGGAAAGCTCTGCTGTTCTCAGGAAAACTTTGGTCGTTAGTTCAGCGCCAGTCCTGTTGTTTGTGTCTTCTCTGCTGTCCCTGTTTTTTGTGCTACGTATACTTTCCTTATGGCTGGTAGTTGCGGGTGACAATAAAAGTGAGGCTCGCGAATCGCGAAATGCGAAGGTATGGGCCGCAGTGCGCGTTTTGGCTAAACAGCTGTTCGGTTGCAGAGAAAATCAAGCCGCGAGTTTATTCATGGATGCTTAAGGCCTACATGCAGTTCACGAGGAGCAAGAGCGGTCTAGCGTCGAAGGTAGGGAGGCTGATTAACTCAACTTAAACCGGGCACCTCTAATGAAAATTGGCGAGATGATGTTTAAGGCCGTTGTAATTACGACGCTGATGCCATTGTCCTGAAGCGAAGAGCCCAGTGGGTGAAGTGGCCTGATGGGTCTTTTAGACTAGGCCTCCAGGCAAGCGCAACGTGCCCTTACAAAAATTGCTTTTGTGATTCTTTAGAAAGTCTTTCAAATTTACTCATTAAAATGTAATGACTTTCTTTTAGATCTGTATGGAATTTTTGTCCAGAGTTTCAATAACTAATTGGCCACCGCATTGTTATAGGAACACGGCTAACGTCCTTTAAAAGAAAAACTGTAATGAGTTACTTTATAAACTCCTTGAGGAGTCTCTTTAGAAACCCTTTTGAGCGCACTCATTTCATTGTAATGTGCTGCTTTTGAATCTGTATAGAATTTGGCTACAGTGTTTCAATAACTAATTGGCCACCGCATTGCTATAGAAATGTGGCTAATGTCCTTTAAAAGAAATTCTGTAATGACTTGCTTTAGAAACTCCTTGAGAAATTGTTTAGAAATTCTTTTGAGTGTACTCATTTCATTGTAATGTGCTGCTTTTGAATTTGTATCGAATTTGGGTACAGTGTTTCAATAACTAATTGGCCACCGCATTGTTATAGGAACACGGCTAACATCCTTTAAAAGAAATACTGTAACAACTTTCTTTTGAAACTAGTTATATGAATTTTGCGTAAATCCATTGGAATGCATTTATTTCATTGCAATGTGATGCTTTTGACACTGTATAAGATCTGAGTAATGAGTTCCAATAACTAATTGGCCACCACATTCCTATAGAAGCCCAGCATGTACAATGTAACATATATGATGTAACCACTGATTGCTGTAAGCATGCAAGAAATCATACAGAGCAACAGCACACGACATACAATCAACTAACTTTATTTCACTTAGCAACTTTTACAGCAGCTTATGGAATTGAACGTTTGCAGCTCCTGGCGAGCCTTAGTAATTAGCAGCATTTATGATGAAACTGATAGGAGACATGGCACACGAACAGTACGAGCACATTTTATTTTGAGACAATCAAGTAATTTTAGATTCATTTTCTGCGCCACATGTGCAACGAAGATCACACCTCAAAGAGAGTATGTTTTCACGAAAAAATAGTGGAGTAGAGACTCAAACAAATACTGCCTAGCCTTCTGCCTTCAACAGCTCTGAGTATATGCCTGCCTTAATTTTATTAACTTATGCCCTACATAAGGTACACAATGCTAGTCGGAGCAACAGCAAAAGGCTAGCTGCATGTTCATTCTGTGAGAATTAAAAGTTAGAAAGCACTGTATACCTTATGTAGTATTCTGAAAGGATATCATTTACAGCTGTCCCAAGGATTGCGTGCACAGCAGAGTAAACATGATGAAGGAGTCACAATTGTTTTGAAGAGGACACGTGAGATCTACTTTCCAGAATTAAACTGCCTCTTGTTAAAACAGTACACGCACCTAATTTTGGTGGCATGCTTTCTTCTCCACAGTAATGTGGAAGACACTACTACGCATGGATCACCGGGTGGTATTCAGCTGCAAACTATAAATAATTTATAATTGAATTTTTCTCTCATGCTGTTACGGTTTCAACATCCGAACAACGAATGTAACGTTAACGTGCCCTTATAGGTCACATGAGGCATGAAAAAACAGCAAATTGCTGCTTCTTCATTTGTTGTCATTCCGGCTGTTGAGGCTGCTTGGCTTTAGCATTGTAGCAAATTAAAAGGACAAAGCAGTGATTATATCAGTTTCTTCATGTCTCCTAGACCTGTAAGCACACTTTGATGTCACAGTGATCGTTCGGCTGTTGAAACCGAAACAGCATGAGAAAGAAATCGAACTGTAAATTATTTAGCGGGCATACTAGAATACCACATAATAATCCATGCCTTACGAATCATTACAAAGCAGAAAACATGCACCCAAAAGTTAGGTGTCTGTACTCCTTTGAGCAGGAATATTCTTAATTCAAGCAAGACGCAAAGTACAAGAATGACAAAACAAAGTACATTATTCATTTCTACTCTACATGACTAAAAATCGTCCCATGAGGATGCAACTTTCAAGGAGTACTTTATGTCTGATACTGAGCAATAATGAAGCAGATAGCCATCCTGCATATTACCGTTTGCTACAAGGACGCGCCTTTGTTGGCATTTTAATTCAGACTGGTTTGCACTACTCGCTATTAACCACAAAAAAGCTGTACATCAAATCTGACTGTGCCAACAAAAGAACTGGTTTCTTTCATTACATATATGTAACTTGTGTTTTCCTAGATTGCTTCACATGTACAAATTGATCCAACCATAGGGAATACAGGGCGGCCAGAATAGGATGCTTGACAGTTGGCTGCTCAATAATCCTTGTTAGGTGACAACATAAGCTGTGAATGTCATCTGTTACAGCCCCCTTTCTTCACTCAACTGCTGCTGTCCACAGGCAACTAATACTATACCTCTGCATATGCTTTCCTGAGCTGAGTTTAAGTGTTGCCTGGATTCACAATGGTCAGCTTGCCCAACAATCTAAGAGACCATCATAAGCAGGCTGCAAAATTCACTGCTAAAGAAAGCTATGATATGCTGCAGTAATCAAGTGAACTGAACAAAAAGAAAAATGAGAAGAAAAGCTGTATTCGGTTTAGAGGAGAAACAAAACAAATATTTCGAAAACCAATCTATTTCATTCCTTTGTAGTAAATAGTAAGGAGGATAAATGTGCTGGGATATTAACAACCAACTCAAAGCACACATTTAAAATATGCAAATGCTTGATACAAGATCTGACTTCCTAACTATGCTGGTATAGACATATTTAGTTTAGAATTCATATCTTTTAATTGAGTGCATTATTCTGAAAATAAAAATTGGTCAAAAGGAGGCACTGTTGGTTCATATCGGCACTTCCATCTATTCTTTGGATGTGATCTTCAT
This sequence comes from Amblyomma mixtum, assembly GCF_055824585.1. Lineage (NCBI taxonomy): Eukaryota > Metazoa > Arthropoda > Arachnida > Ixodida > Ixodidae > Amblyomma > Amblyomma mixtum. The sequence goes on along the minus strand of NW_028317722.1, from coordinate 677,525 downwards.
TGTGCATATCCCACAGTACAATAATTCAATTGCATAGATACCAGCATTTCCATTCATAAACTGTGCTGATCACTTGCAGTAAGCCAATGATGTGACATGGCCGGTAGATTATTAGGTGCATCATTGTTTTCTGTGCAGAGACGAGGAGGTGTCAGGTAGGCACCACCCATGCTTGCCAGTCTGAAGTACCCAGATGTCTGCGTATAGGCCAAAGAAAAAAAATCAGTCAGTGAGACCTAGCACACAACTGCTTTCACACTAATGCAAACAAAAGCATCAATCAGATCAGAATCTACAAGCAGTAGTACTCTAGTGATCTAGCTTTGAAGAGTACTAACAGCACAATACAGAAAGTATATGATTTCAAAATAAATGGCATGTACACTTCGAAAAGAACTATAAACACCACCCAGCTGTGACTGATACTGCTGCCAGACTAGAACATTTCATAAGAATGAATAACTATTACATTAGCCTGTAACAGTATTCATCTAATACATATTTATTGCCACTATAATGCAGTGACAATCACAATCACTTTTTTTAGAGAACTAATTGACCTGTCTTCTGTGTTTTACAAGTGACTGATTAATTGCAGTAAGTAAATTAGGTGCAGTGAAAACTGAGAACAGCTGTAGCTCACAGGCAGCACAAAGCGTCTACATCTGAGTCTCTGGGAATGGCTACTCAAACACAGTAATTGCACTCACTAAAAATCTGTCAAGATGGTGATGCCGACGACCCCCTCGTTAAGCAAAGGGATGGATTCTGATCCTGCTGCATTTAGAAAACTTTTCACTTCCCTGCTGCACTAATGCTGGATTGACACTGCTGAAATAGTTGTAGAAAGATATTAAGTGCGTTAACAATGTCACATAACTATTTTAAACTGCTAGCCAGTATAATCCATTGCATCCATATAAATGACTCAATTCAGTTACATAAATTAAAAACACGATATCTCTAGCACTCTGGTAGCGAGATCAATAAAGCTATATTCCAGTTGCTGCAGAAAAGCAGTGAGATTACAGCCAGGCAAATGAATCAGCACCAAAACCACAGACATAACAAAACACAATATAAAATAATAAGCTTTTTACGGCATGACACTACGGTGCAAGTGGGAACATCTCGGCCAAATCCAAGTCTCAGTACTTCTCTCTTTGATAAACTTTGGAGAAACCGCATGCGTCACCATAAATTCCTTCGAAGTAAAATTATTTCAAAGCATAGTCGAAAACATCATGCGCAGTTTGCGATGGTACAGCCGTAAGTGTGCAATTCATTTTTGCACCAGTACGAAGTATGCTTGAAATGCCAAAAAAAAAAAACCAAAGCCAGTGCCCACAAACACTCTCTATGAGCGAATAACGCCGGAAAGAGATTACCAAAAGTTATTTTCGCGGCGAAACTCATCCGCAACATTCCTCTTGCATTTGACGTGCGCAACTCTAGTCGGTTGTAGCTACATCGTCATTCCACTTCTAGGCACTGAACGGCCTGAGTACTGTGAGCATTTGTAACGTGGACTCGGCAGACCATGTTTTGTTCAGCTTGGAATTATACCCTGTACACACGCACACATACAAGCACGAAAAAACTAAACGCCGGGAACTACTGCCACTGAGAAGCATACGTCGTTCCAACACAGTGCTTTCCGCTCGTTGGTCCCAATCATCGCAATAATGAGCACAACGATATCATGAGAGTAAAAACATGCAACTGTACTCCATGTCACAACTTCGTCGCTGCGGAGAGGAAGTTATAGGCGCGAAGCGACGGTTTCCGTGGCTGTGTGACAGGTTCGCGGTCACGTGCAAACAGCGCACTTGCGGAAGCCGTTGCATCGAACTCAAACTTCTACTGCACTCCGAAGAAGTTGTCAGACAACACCCAGCAGCATTTACAGCACTTCACGCACCCCAGTACAACATTTTGGCAGATAATTTCAAGAACTGTACTCACATTCGTAAGCAATCACACAAGGTCGTTCGTTCTTCCACGTTGATGCCGGCATTGTCACGGCGTGGTGCAGGGCGCAATACGACGTCCAATATCTTGAGAAGAACTTCAGGTGCTTCAGAAGGTCTTTCGAAGCGCGCAGGTCTAGCACCAGTTTTGTAGCACATTCGAAAACCACAGCACGAAACCACCACACAAGGCGCAACAGCAACAAAAAAAAACTACTCCCGAAACGCCACCCGGCCATCACCCGGCCGGCCGGCAACAAAAGGAACATGGCGCCGCTGCTGACGACTTTGGGATTGGACTGGATTGGCTTCGGTGTGACTTTTTTTTATTTTTTTGCCGCTGCTCGTGGTCGGAGTTTCGGCTTCTGTTTCCTTGGGAGAGCCGGTAACTCTGTGGTGCGAAATTCATTGTGTGTGGCAGGACTCATAATTAGAAGTGCTGGCATTTCTACCAACGTGGTTCTAGACGCATCTCCCTCCCTTGAGAAGGCAACGCCTGGTTCAGCGTCCTTGAGTCGAGGATCGACTATCAGACTGCGCGGTAGGCGTCCGCATGAAGCGCGCGCACATCTGCTCGGACTAGAAAAGCCAGCATTGCACCTAACATAGAGTTAATACGCACCTAACGACTAAATACTCAAGGTGGGGCCATGCCAGCATGGTAAAGGAATTTTCGTCACACAGTGAAGTTGAATTGTAGGCCTGATAGCTGGTCTGTTGCAAAATGTGGGAAGCGCTTAAAACAAACAATATTTATTAATTTATGTCTACAGATACTAGCGAAGATAAAAAAAAAGCACGTTAGGAACATAATCTTAATAATGGGCCTGTTTACTGTAGCGGCTGCCCGTCTCAACTACAGGTTTACTCTTTTGCAAAACTCGCGAAGTCAGCCTCTCTTTACAGCGGAAGGGGTCTTTACCGTTGACGTCATTTTTTTTTAAGAGGGGGGGGGGGTGGCAGAAATCGGGTGCAGCGCTGGAGAAATATATTGTCCGAAAAATGTCGCGCGCCTCTTGTGCACGCTTCTGCCTTGTGTTGTTGCGGCGATAAAGGAATTAGGCGCAACTCTGTCAAGCCGTCAAATGAACCGTCACCACGCTGCAGTCGCGACGGAACGGTGAAACGCAGCTTTGCCAGGCCTCAGTGCTGCACCCAACTCCCGACCCTCGCGAGCCGCAACGCCATGGTAAAAGTGTTTTTGCGATGCTGGAAAGGTGACTTAAGAAGTTTTGGAGAGGTTCTGCTAATACTGCACCGAATTACTGTCGCACAGTGCGTCGTGTGCTTGGTCGGCAAACATTGCTCGTGGTAGAGCACGTGCGCAGCGTTTATGCTATAGACAGGACGCTACGGGAAGAAGACCCATTTTTTCGCCAAAAAAAAGGAAACAACTGGTGCAGACACAAATCAACAAGAACTCGAAAAAAGGCGAATGCAATGACAACGATGTACAAGGCTACTCCTATTCATGCTCATTAGTCAGTAGTGAGAGCTGATCGTATTTTGTCTTTCAGTGAGGAAGAAAATATTCGTTACAGGTATTTGTACGCTTTGTTGATCCAGTTTCTGGAGATTTCAAGTGATCGTAACGGCGGTGAGGTTGTTTTTTTACTCAAGAAAGCAAACGAATACATTGCCGCTGTGTTCTGCCAAATTTTTCTTGAGATCGGTCGTCGATTCAGAGGTGCCTTTCGAAAATTTAATGTTATATGCTTGCGTTGAATTATTTCTAGCTTGCTGATGTGCAGTTTGATTTAAAGTTTTACCGCCTTTTAGAGCGAATTGATATAGTGAAAACTGCGAACAATATCTATAAAATTTCGCTTAAGAAGTCTTACGAAGAGAATGCAACAGATTCTGTTTTGACTGCGAAAGGAACGAATTCATTTAGCGAAGGCACGAAACAAGCTCTAAAAAATTTGACTCATTTTGAAGCGATACCGAGCCATTTCTATAGAAGTTATTTTGACTGCCAACGAAGCGAGTTCATATAGCGAAGCCACAAAACAAGCTCTGTAAAATTGGACTCATTATAAAGTCTTACGGAGGAAATTCTATTTAATTTGTTTTGACTGCGAAAGGAGCGAGTTCATATAGCGAAGGCACAAAACAAGATCTATAAAATTCGACTCATTATAAAGTCTTACGGAGGAAATTCTATTGAATTTGTTTTGAACGCGAACGGTGCGACTTCATATAGTGAAGGCACGAAAGAAGTTCTATAAAATTTGGCTCATTATGATGTCTTACTGAGGAAATTCTATTGAATTTGTTTTGACTGTGAACGGAGCGAGTTCATATAGCGAAGGCACAAAACACGATCTATAAAATTCGACTCATTATAAAGTCTTACGAAGGAAATTCTATTGAATTTGTTTTGACTGCGAACGGAGCGAGTTCATATAGTGAAGGCACGAAAGAAATTCTATAAAATTTGACTCATTATGAACTCTTATAGAACCAATTCTAAAGAATCTCTGTTGACTGCGTACAGAGCAAAATTTTATAGTTAGGTCTCGTTAAAGAGTAAATAGACTACTTAATGAGCTGACTCGATAGACAGCGAGTTTCTATAGAGATCCTTTAGAATCATTAGGCTCTCCATACATGTTCAAAAGAAACTCGACATCCATTTTTGTAAGGGTGGTCAGTCGAAATGTTAAAAAGGTTTCTCATAAACCTAAGGTGAAGTATGGCCAGGGTCCAGACGATGCCCAAAACTCTTTCTCAGAAACTGAGTATTCGCACTGAACTTTCGTGTATACGGGACGCGCATGGCCAGTAACCAATTATCAAATGCAAAGGCGCCTTCGCGCTAGATTGGCGAAGGGTAAGCAGGCGTCCAGGTGACGGCGCATGGTGAACACGGCATCGCAGATCTTTGGTCTATGGAATTACACAGAGAAAAATCTGTCCTTCTTCGGGTAACAAACAAGAAATCTCCTGCTCAGTTTGTGTACAAAATCAACGAATATCCAATAGTTCAGGTCAACGAGTGTAAATACTTAGGTGTTGCGATAACTAAAAACTTGCACTGGACCAGCCACATTAATAAATCTGTACATCAGCCCTTAGGAAACTAGGGTTTCTTCGTTTCAAATTAAGGTCGGCCCCTTGCAATGTTAAGCTGCTTGCATACAATACCCTTATCAGACCTCAGCTGGAATATGGCTGTACAGTATGGGACCCTCACTTGAAAAAAGCCGTAAATAAACTAGAAATGGTACAGAGAAAGGCAGTACGTTTCATATTCAATTCATACCGCAGATTAGATTCACCATCGTCTCTAATGAGTGCTAACAACATTTTGACCTTAGAAAGCAGAAGAAAGATTTCCAGGCTGCGGTTTCTGTATCAGCTCTGCAATCACCAACTTGGTATCAACGCGCGATTGTTCATTCATCCACGTGAGGGTCGTCAAACTCGGCACTCCCATCTTTACAACCTGGAACCAATCTTTGCGCGCACTAACAGGTTTAAGAACTCATTTTTTCCACGCACTGTCTCCCAATGGAATGCCCTCCCAATAGAAGTTTTTTCCGCGCATGATGTAAAAGTTTTCGAAGAACGTGTACGAAAAGCTCTGGGTTGATGTTACTCTGCGCTTTTGCTGATTCATTTCTTTTGCCTTCTTTTTCTGTGTTTGCACTGCATGCTGCGCGTTTTATACCTTTTGATTGCTTATGATTGCTTGTGTTGCTTTTTTGTCATTGCTTGCTAATGGTGGCGCTGAATTGCGTTTACTTATGACCTGTATTGCCCTCCTGCTTGGTCTTCAATGACTGCAGTATCTTCTAAATAAAAATAGCATAAAGACTGGCGACCAGAGACAAAAGTCTGCAATGTGGCCCAGTAGCTGTGTCAAAAGAGTGTTCGTGAAGTTTAGGAGAGAATAGACCGGTGGAAGTAGAAGCTTAGACTTTGGAAGTTGCGCAGATGTTTGTGAGGGGCACAGGTTTCAGAAGGTGAGCACAGCATGAAGCTTTCTAGATTCTGGAAAGACGGCGTCGTTGGGCATACGTGGCCCTAAAATGGCCACTTGACATGCGCCAAAGTGATATTTTAATAAATGGACCTACCCTTACAAAAATTTCTCCAGACAGTCCTTAAACTGTCTGTGGACTTGTCTATGAAGTCCATAGCCTGTCTATAGACAAATCCTATAGACTGGTCTATAGAAATCTATAGATGTATGCCCATACACTTTTAGTAGACTTTTATCTATAGACAGTCTGTAGAAAAATGTCTCCTGAAAGTATAATGTGTATTATAGCCTTCCATTCTAAAAACGTCACTCTCATTTTTGCTCCATGTTTCAGTGAACATGATAACTGAAACATTGAAAGAAAATTGGCTAAAGAATTCATCTAACAGAAGTGCTTTGTTTCGGACAGATCTGGCGTTTAAATGCACAGATTTCAACGGATGACGTCCCAAATGAGATACCGCATTGTTCTAGTCATCTGGTGAATAGAAATCGTGTTCATCCATCTCTAGCTTCTCTGTTCAGTAATGATACTGGCTGGGCGCATCATTTGGGCAGAAGGCGGTCGAGGTCATCACGGCTTCTAACGTGAATTGCGTTTGCACCATCAGACATTCTCAAAAGAACGTTTCCATGCGAATGCCACAAGTATTTAAAACCAGCTTCTTTGGCCCAGTTCTTTGTTGCTTGTAGCAGGTCTCTGTTGTGACGGGTCAAGTTTTCCTGGATGGAGATGCGTGGATGGCTATCATTTAGCTTGCTCTTTTTACTTAACCAAGATTCCCCTGTCGACTGCCTTGTGAAACGGACGATTATTCCGGGAATTTTGTCTTTCTGTGCGGGTAGCCTGTGTACCGAGGCAATGTCATGCTCGACCAAATGTGGCGTTTCCAGCTGGTCTGCAACTCCGTTTAGCACATTATGCAAGTTTTCACCTTGCACGAGAGGCACCCCATGGATTTCTAAATTAAGCTGCCTATTTGGGAATTCAGGTTCGTTCACTTCCCGCCGAAGCTGAGCCTGAGCAGATTGGTTCTCATCCTCCTTCATCTCCAGTTCCTGTACCTGCTTTCTAAGTACCGTAATTTCATTTTCCTGCACGCAAATCGTTTTTTCAGTTCCTCAAAAATGGCAGACATGTGCGTAACAGACTCCTCCATAGTTTCTACTCGAGCGGTGAGGGAAGGTATGCATTCTAGCTTTAGATTAATAGATCCAAGGATAGCTTTTATATCCATGTCAGTCTTGTTTTCATCAGTGCTGCTACCACCTTATACCGAGCTCCGGCAATTTTGGCATCGCCATGTTTTCTTTGCAGCTTCGGATTTTCCTTTGAATGACTTTTCAGCTATTCCCGCGCATTTTCCAAAATGGTATTCGTGCACACACTCAGAACAAGCTACACGCCCCTCATTTTCATGGAATGCTTCATCACAAGTGAAGCAGACATGGGACATTGTTTCCACTACAGCAGAAAACCACAATAGGCCCGGCAATACAGCAAAATATACAAGTCTTTGGCAGTGACAGCAGCACAAGCACCACTACGCGTACATTAAATAGGGGAACAAACTAACCTGCACAGTTGAAATAGCAGATCAAGAGATGTTCGCTGGATGCTGCCGTCGCTGCCAAATGGCTGCCTCCCCGTGTGCTCTTGATTTATCCGTCTTGGATTCCTTCGTCAGGCGCGCAAGCGCAGTAGGGGCGTGCGGCGGTGATTGCTCCGGTGATCACGGCGGTGACGGTGTACGCAGCAGGGGCCTGGGCGTCACACAGCTCTCGGGAGCGCTGTACAGTTCGAGCGGTAGAAAAAGCCAGGCAAATCCGCAATGTCCGATGGATCCTTCACCGGGCAGCACTTGACAATCCGGGAAAGAATGCCAGTCGTTGTATCTGCACAGTTGAAATAGCAGATCAAGAGATGTTCGCTGGATGCTGCCGTCGCTGCCAAATGACTGCCTCCCCGTGTGCTCTTGATTTATCCGTCTTGGATTCCTTCGTCAGTCGCGCAAGCGCAGTAGGGGCGTGCGGCTGTGATTGCTCCGGTGATCACGGCGGTGACGGTGTACGCAGCAGGGGCCCGGGCGTCACAGCTCTCGGGAGCGCTGTGCAGTTCGAGCGGTAGAAAAAGCCAGGCAAATCCGCAATGTCCGATGGATCCTTCACCGGGCAGCACTTGACAATCCGGGAAAGAATGCCAGTCGTTGTATCTGCACAGTTGAAATAGCAGATCAAGAGATGTTCGCTGGATGCTGCCGTCGCTGCCAAATGACTGCCTCCCCGTGTGCGCTTGATTTATCCGTCTTGAATTCCTTCGTCAGGCGCGCAAGCGCAGTAGGGGCGTGCGGCTGTGATTGCTCCGGTGATCACGGCGGTGACGGTGTACGCAGCAGGGGCCTGGGCGTCACACAGCTCTCGGGAGAGCTGTACAGTTCGAGCGGTAGAAAAAGCCAGGCAAATCCGCAATGTCCGATGGATCCTTCACCGGGCAGCGCTGGACAATCCGGGAAAGAATGCCAGTCGTTGTATACAGGGTCTCCCCAGAGTTGCGTAGTCGGCGTCCCGGTCCCACTTGGGTTTTCAAGATAAAGTGGGCGCTGCAGATCGAGGTAGAATAGCTTGAGTTGGCGGCTTGTGAAGCGTGCTCGGTCTCTGTAGATTTGGGTCTTCGGCGTTCGCGTCATACTTGATCATTCAGTGTAAAGCGGAAGCTATACAGGGTGCTACAAGTGCATCACTAAGCAGCCAGTGTAGCAGCTCGACACCTTAGTCTTAAAAAGCTCTGTGGTTCTCTGCTGCACCCCGTATGTTTGTCTATACTGTTTGTTTGTCTATATACTGATAGTCTATAGAGAGCCTATAGACTTTCTATAAACGAAGGGAATTTGAGTTAGTTATAGACTTTAGTCTATAGAGAGTCTATAGACGAAAGGTAATTGAGTTAGTTATAGACTTTAGTCTATAGAGAGTCTATAGACCGTCTATAGACAAACGGAAATTACGGCAGCTATTGACCTCAGTCTGTAGAGTGTCTATAGATTGTCTATAGACGAAATAAATAAACGAAATAGTTTATAGAGAGTCTATAGACCGTATATAGATGGAAGGAAATTGAGGCAGCTATAGACCTTTGTCTATAGAGGGTCTATAGATCATCTATAGAAGAAAGGAAATTGAGGCAGCTATAGACCTTACTCTACATAGTGTCTATAGACTGTCTATAGACAAAAGAAAATTGAAGCAGCTATAGACTTTAGTCTATAGATTTTCTATAAACTGTCTATAGACAAAAGGAAAAGTCTAAAGGATGGCTATATAGTCTACGAAAAGTCTATAGAAAGTCCATAGACCATTCTTTAAGCGTAGAGGCAGGCGTCGGAGAGGCATGTCAAATGCGCTTGAAGCGGTCGAGGTTGGCCTCGTAGTCTGGAGAAAAGACGACATTGTCGCCTTTGTAGCAGACGCCCGTATTATAGTTATTATTTTAAAGAGCATCACTGATATCCTTTGCAGGATTCCTGCTTGCTGACGCCGGCTTCGATGTCTGGTCTATGAGCTCCAGAGAGGCGGACCGGTATACGAAGCACGTAACGCTTTCCAAAAAGGACCCTCAGTATGCAAAATGGAGGTAAGGTACACACTGTGTTCTAAATATACCTCTTTTCCATGCAGAGCGGTTTAGATGTCCGCTGTGACACTCCAGAGATGCCCATCTTAGTGTGCAATGGGTTTATGTCCCATTTTGACCAAACTAAGGCGAAAAACGTCCGGTGAGCTTGGTGAACCTAAAACCAAAGTTAATCGATTACTGTCACATTGGCACCAAGGAGAAAAAATTTCGAGATGAAACCGACCTCGATGAATGAACAGAGCAGCTTCATTTCCCTATAACTAAGACCACTCGTCTGTCAACGTATCCTCTAGTGCCGCGGACTCCAACTGATAACCTTTCACACAGTGTGTGGAAAACTGTCGTCATCGTTATTGATGGTCTGTTCATTCGGGACGGTTAATGTATGATAATTAAACCAAAGAGCGGCCAGGGTTGAGCCATGTGAAACATCGAAAGCAGCAAGAGTAGATGAGTGGGCTAAGCCCAGGACTAAAAAAAAGCGGGAGGACGCAGTTCTACGTAGCTCAACCGGATCGGCGAAGGAAGCCGAGTGCTCTATCCGGCTAAAATATCTTAGGTGATCTTTGACGGGTAGTTTGAAGGCGTTAGCAGCAACGTGTTCGTTATATCCGAGGTGATACACCTAGTTGTGTTATATCCTATGTGAGATAAGCGAGTTTATCACATCCGTGGTGTAGTCACGAAAATTCCTATATCCGAAGTGGCATACTAAGGTGCCTTAGATGCGAACTTACGCACGAATGTTCGTTATATACGAGGTTAACACACGACAGCCTTTATATACAAGTTTAACAAACGAAAGTTGGTTTTATCCGAGAAGACATACTATGGTTTGTTATATCCAAGGTTAACACGGGAAAGCTGGCATATATTGCAGTTGACATACTTAGGTTCTTTATATGAGAGGTTTTCTACTATATCCGTTTAGTTAGCATACCAAGTCCGTTCATTGACCAATAGGCACGTTACCACCTGCCACTGGATAACTTACAGGTGGCAGAACCTCCTAATGTGAATAGTTAATAAAGGACGCATATTACTGAGGCTGCGTAGACCGCTAAGGCAGCCAAAGAGACCGCAAGCTATGCTTAGATCGAACATAATGGGGGAAGTCAGTGGCATGTTCTGTAGACGAAAGGCTGGTCCAATCGCCGGATGCTGATGCTGCCGCGTATGAGCCTTCCGGGAAGAATCTGAGCCTTTCATAGAGAATTTAAAGCTTACATCTACTCTCAGCAACGACATAGACTATCAACTTTTTTTTGTATGCCGGGCTCTGGAGCCCATTATATCTTCCCACAGAAAATGCAAACTGCGACGTGTACCACCTAAGCGCATATCTCTGAAGAAGGCAGCGCCTGACACGTCAAAAGTACACCGCCCCAGGCTCCCTTTTCTAACTTTGCTGGCCAGGATTGTGGGATGTTTCTTAAAGGCTGGAGGGAGCGGAGAATCGTCGAAGCGAGATAATTTAGAGATTTAGGAGATGGGGCGGGGAGAGAAAACAGAGGGTAGCTGATGGACGGACAAGGCCAATCTACAGTGCTCCCACCAGGAAGGGGGGGGGGGGAAACACTAATGTCGAGAAATATGGAGGTAGTACGAACCGCATCATGTCTGCTGTTGGCGTCCTAGGTAATTCCTCATATGGGGTAGCATGTCTAACGCACACAATAAGGTGTCGCGTTTTTGCCCTTTTATCTCCGGGCATCGAAGTGGATAAAAGGGAACAACCATCAATCACAAGAATCAGGAGCGATTTCAAGTTGTATGAACATAGTCAGTAATTCTAGAGAAAGCATTTTAATGACAAAGCCCTACTTAACGACGTCGGAGTAGCTCACCGAGCTTGTGCAAAGCTTGAGCCTGATGGTGGCTAGCTTCGCTTGTCACTGCCCGAGAGCACTGTGCTTTTTCCGCTTTTTTTTCAACATAGCATTCACTACAATGATTCGATGTTTCATGTACATGAGGTACCTACAAACATTAAGAAGACTGGCACATCAGCACACGTAAGCAACGAAGCACGAGAAAAGAGTGAATTCGGAGCACATATTAAATACATCATAACATGACACATCTAAGAAACATCAAACTAGAGAAAAGCAATGAACAACAAAGCACTAGCACTGAGTAGCACTCCGGTTCATGCGCGGTCTGGGCATACATTTCTCATTTCTTTTAAGTGTACAATGATTCTACAGAAATGCTCTTTAGCGGAAACAACAGATTCGCATCGTCAATCCATCATGCGTGTTTTCCACAGGCTGTGTAATCCAATTGAGGATAACCTACCTAAGGGGTTATCCACAAATGCTAGTGCTGTTGCCGCAGCCGACCGCGCCTCTTGTTAAGCTGCAGCACTCTCTCACTATGCACTGCATATCATCGTCTTCATCTACTAATACTACAGGAATGAAATAGATCATGCGCCCACTGCAACGACAACAATGCTGTCGACGCGGGTAGCTGACGCTTGTGCTGGAGAACTGCTCTTTGAGAGCCTTCCTCGCGCCGCGCTACATTTTCGATTACGACACGAGCGCTCGTGTCGTCTTTTATTTCTTCCACTACGTCCAGTGTTTCGTGCTGCTTTAAGATGAATCCGTTCCAACTTGCCCAGTTTTCTGTTCTCGTTTTTCGTTTACTTGTGCAAGAGTCTTCGTCGCCGGCGCTTTCCCCATCTCAGTAAACCACCCTTCACTACAGCCTAATACCGTGACCAGACGTGCGGACGGTCCATCACAGAAAAGCGATGAGCCAACCACGCTAAACAGATGCTTTCCTTTGTCCATTCGGTATAGATACCTTAAAACTCTACCACAATATTTCCAGCAGGAAAGAGTTTATGAACGCAAGTTTTAACATTTTAGCATTTCTTTATAACAATCCATGTAATTACAGATTCCCTCTCGGCAGGCTTGCAATTTTTTTATACTAACTTATTTGCTGTCACCAAAAACGTTTCCCCTTGCTTTTATACGGCAGTCAACTACCAGATCCAACCAATGCAGACACGTTAAAAGATTTTGCGGCGCATTGAAAGAGTGGGCCATTTCCTTGAATATTTTCTTAACAGGACTTCAGAATATTCCAATATTCAAAATTTTTCTCGACGAATGCTGGACTTGAGAATAGCATTGAAACAATGGCAACCTGGGCTGGATTTTTAATGCTCAGAATTAACAGCCGGCCGTGTATTTCAGTGTCCGACAGAAGAAATTATGCGAAGACCTCGTATCGTTCTTGTTTCGTCCTTCCTGGTTATACAGTGTCCCCTCTGAAGCGTTTTACTGCTGGCAGCAGAAAATGTGTGGTGGCGCCTGTGTCGCACCTCACAGGTGTTTACTGAGCGTTGCTTTGTGAGGTTCTACGATACTAATTGAAAATATTCACTGATGGCTCGAATGCACGAAAGCTCTCAAGCTAATTGGAATGAGTGCGCCTGCAGCTTCGACGAGATCGGACGCTACGACTTGGCGGCAAGCATCAACCTTGTTCTCGAAGCCACCGGTGCCTCGAAAGTGACGCTGTTAAGCCATTCCCAAGGTGTGACCGCCATTCTGGTGCTGCTCTCCACACGCCCGGAGTACAACGACAAAGTAGGTGTCAATGAGGATGTTCTTTTTCTTCGAAATATAATGACCGCTTGCAGTATTTGAAGTGCACAAACTAAACTTTTCACTACCTGAAAAAACACTCATATTCACCAAGTGAATCAAATGAAGTAACAATATTCGCAATGGACAACGTCCGCTTGGAAATCTTTTATTTCTGGCTGCAGTGTTATTGTCAATACCAGCACTTTACTTCCTCTCCTTTTCAGAAAGGCCCGTAGTCATCCCTACTCCTTTAATGAGATGAAGGATGAAAAGAGTTGAATTTTGATAGTGCTTATATTTTGTTGGTGGATTTTTTTAGTATATTATAAAATAAACTACCTAAATGTTTGTTTGCCGAAAGCGGCGCGTTTCCCGGTAATATAACATGTAGCTTTCATGGGATTTATGTGTCCACTTCATTCTGAAATCCTCAATGTCTCCCAAGCTGTTTCCTTTAGAAAGATGGGATGCGCACACGGAACAATCACAAGAAAGAAGACGGGACGGGCGCTTGTGATTTTCTCATGTGCACATCCCATTTTTCTAAAGCAATATGAACCAACTTGCCCAACAACGCATCAAGCTGTTTCGTGCAGAAAAGGAGCTTTATGTGGTCGTTATCCGACTTTGTTGATACCACCATACTAAAAAATAAGTTAAGCTAACAATCCCGCTATTGTCTACACTCCATAACCAAACAAAGACAAAAATTCAAAACAAATGATGGTGGTTTGCATGCTTTGTTCCTACACATCATTTTAGGCCCTATTAGCTGCCTGATAATTAGTGTTTTGTAACAGAGACAGAACCACATAGAAATATAAAAGCCTTCAGTGAACCGAGGGCGCTTCGCAGCTCAATTAAAACTGAAGAGCACTGCGTTAACATAGCGGGATGATTGCTTGAAATGTTTTGTTAAATAAAATAACAAATTTCTTGCTCCTGCAGGTTGACCTTGTCGTGGGATACGGTCCTGTAGCGAACGTCAGCCATTTGGGACCTCCGCTTTCTCTACTGATACCATTTACACCGGCAATTGCTGTAAGTGATCATTTTTGTCGTGACGCGTACCCCGCGTGGTGCACATAGCTATGGGAGGAAGGAGGAACTAAACGATACAGAACACAAACAAACGGCAGTTTTTGTTTATGGGAATTATGATTTTTTTTTTATTCGATGTGAGCGGACAGCTTTCAAGCCTCAAAACAAGTTTGATCACCGACCTTGCACTCTGGTAATCGACTCAGCGTTCGCCGGTTGACAAGAACGGCGCCGCAATAAACGAAAAAAAAAACATACTCAAACATTCGTGCCTTAGTGTATGCGCTTGGTTTTTATATTTCAGTTCACTGTGAACACTTGGTTATTCAAGATAATATAGAATTAATTCCATGATTTTACTTTATAAGCTGCACTAATGCGTATTTCAGGAATTTGTTTTGGTGCACTACTCTTCCACAGGTATCTAACTGCTTCCATCGTGAACATGTAGATATCGGTTCTGTCGAGTGACTTATTATTCACAAAAAAAGCAATAACAGTTCTTTGCGCTGGCCTAAGCTGAGAGCCCCAGAAGGTGTTTCAAGCCATTTATGCCGCCTATGTTTTTAATGAATGCTGAAAAAAATAATGAATGTTTGCATTGAACACAAAAATTATCGTTTTATAAAATGATTACCGACCTAAACAACACCAATATCATGTAATCTGCTGAGCCGTTGTTAGCCGTAGAGTTTCAAAGGGTGTGCAAATAAATTTTGCGCAAAAATATTTCTACAACTGAAGGCGGCGCCATGTCCAAAGCCATCACTGCACACGGAAAATAATAAATGTGCAAACACGTCTCCTAACTGATTTATGTGCAGGACCCTTTTCTTTCTTTTAATATCAATCTGAAAACTTCGTGTCTCATGGGAACAAAAGCTGTCCGCCGTCCATGGCCCGCAATTCTAATGTTGTAGTACTCTGGTGTGCGCCACAACACATGAAAGTGGACATGTATAATCATGAATGATTAAACATAACGCACTATGACTTATGAAAGCTATCACTCATAGTCAATCTGCAACGTAAAATCACTCAGAACATTACAAGTAGCATAATGTAACGTGTGTAAAATTTGTGCAAAGTATGCGTGCTCTTTATCCGTAGTCATAATCATGACTCATGACTCATAATCATTCTACAATGTAGTATGACTCAGAACTTTGCAAGTAAGGCAGTGCAAGGTGTATAGAAATTTTACAAAGAATGCACAGTCATGCCTCATAGTCATGTCTTAAACTCATTAAGCAAAGTAGCATGACTCAGGACTACGTGCTCAGTCATGCTGAGCATGTAGTCCTCATTCCTCACGTGTGAGAGCAGTCTTAAGTGTATCTGCAGAAGTTTATTCTGCCTCAGAATGCCATGGTTGTGATTTCAGTAGTAGCCGTGTT
Organism: Amblyomma mixtum; assembly: GCF_055824585.1. Taxonomy (NCBI): domain Eukaryota; kingdom Metazoa; phylum Arthropoda; class Arachnida; order Ixodida; family Ixodidae; genus Amblyomma; species Amblyomma mixtum. Next base: position 661,890 of record NW_028317722.1, on the reverse strand, counting down.
AGTAAAATTAGTTCTGATTGAGTTTATAGATTGAGTTTATATTCAGCTTACTTTGTAATAGCTATTATAGAACGAGAAGTATATGCAGTGGCGATTTTTAGGAGTCACAGAGTTGAAACACTTAAGACCGCAGTTGGCAACCTTTATCTCTTCCCAACAGCGTGCGAAATGTGCTACTCACGGAAAGAAGTAACCTGCATTGCCTACAAGCAACAAAAAGTGCGGTTACATTTTGAACTAGATTTGACATCCCAGTTCTGCCCTCTTTGTTTCCTCCTAATAAGGCGGACTAGACCAGCTACTGCATCTAAGATGATTTGCTGCGTCTCGCAGGCCATTGCCTACCCGTTGACTAGGGCTGGCTACATCGGCGCAAATGAAGGCCTGTCGGAGCTTTTATCACAACTGTGTGACTTCCTCAGCGGGCAGACGTGCTCTCTGGCTATCACACTCACTGCCTTCAGCAGTCCGTATCAGCTGAACGAGGTAAGAACGAAAAAAAAGAGCTGCAACCTTAATAATGGACACCCCGGTCTCAAGGCCACTTGAACAGGTGGCTGGCATAACCTCGCTCGGATCGGCCAATATTAATTTTCCAGATGCTGGTGCGGAGTTCGAGAGCAGCTCTGAATTCATTTGTCGACAGTAATGGAGGCAGAAAAGGCCAACTGATTGCTGGGATGGGTGCGACCTTGTATTCGCAATACTAGCGGTGCAAACAAATTCTAGTCAGAGCTGAAACTGCAGAAGGCGTTTCGAACGGCTCAGAAAAGCCACATAACCGAGATACAGTTGTTCCTCCTAGAACGCGACTAAGATGGAACCCCGAAGGATGAGAATCGACATGTCGCATCTTGCTTTTTCATCTTTTCTTAAAACGCATCGCTTCGCATTGCCCAGATCCTTTTTTGTGCGAGAATATATCATAAATACAAGCAGAATGTTCCGTGCTGCACGATTTATTTAGGCGGTGCTCAAAATTTTGTGGGACATTCAACATTAATGCATTTCAAGTAGTATGCATGGCCCCTCCACGATTCTTACCACCAAAATCTCGAGTTAGGGACTGCGTTTCAGAGCCATGCTTACCCACCGTTCCAGAAACACGCAATTTATCTCGTAGTGGAATTACTGCAACCCAGTCACAGCGCTCCCAATATCTGTGGCACTACAGCCAAAGTGTATAATCTTCAGTCTGTCGTGTTTTGCAGACCCGACTGCCGGTGTACGTAGGCCATTATCCACTAGGAACCACCGTACAGAACTTCCTCCATTACTACCAGGTGAACATTCGCAAACTCCACGCGAACCTAAAACGTTGTTCTTTCAGAGAATTTCTTGCAGGGGGGAGAAGACTTTGCACCTATCAAAATAACATACGGACTGGAAAAAAAAACAAATATGTTTATGTTGCTTCGAATATATGGAACGGATATGGGTTTTATCTAGTATTAAGTTTACTATAATGCTGTATATTATATTATGGTTTGCTGTATTACCTGCTGTATGTTCTGGTATCCTGGCGGTCGAGCAACGTTATTGGGACAATGCCGTTTTTCTCTATACGAAGAAAGCCATCAGCCAGAAACGAAAGAGAGGAGTTTTTTTCTACTTTTTAATGGTGTCGATTAATGGGAGGTTAATTGTATATTTCTTGTGTCACTCGAAAATAACCGATTAGAAAGCAGAAGGAAAACAATTACATGTATCGATGAACGCATGACGTTCTAATTTCGCGCCCGGTGCTGTACGAACTGAGCTACGGTGAAGTAGTCTGCTTTCGAAGGTATTTATGATGCGTGCAAACAAACCTCGAGAGTGTTCACCAGCGCCACACTCCTTCATAGCGGCGGATGAAGTGCGTCCTTTATTCGCGACAGTGTGACGTGGTACGTGGTCGAATGCTGAGTACGCAGGCTGTGAGAGCGCCCTCTTACGCTACCTATGGCATTAAGACTGCTAGAACCGAGGCTCTCGTTAAGCTATGGAGGACACAAGGGGAGGAAAATGACCGACTCGTTATGCCTAGGGTCTCGTAATACTTACCCCAGTAATGACCACGCAATGTAAGTACAGAATGACATTAATGTAAAATACTGCTGAATTAGTTTAGGTTACTATAATTACTTTTCAAATAAAATTAGCAAAAGCCTATTTCAGGACGCCGAAAAACGTAATACCTCGACTAAGATTCTCAAGCGCAATGAATGCGCAAAAGAATTCGGAGCTTGCCTATTGTCTACTCATGTAGGAGCACGTCCTTGAAAAACCTTGGATAGCTTTGTCACCGATATCACAGCGTGCCTTTTGGACATCTGGTATCTGACATTTAGATTCTGCTTTCAGAAATGTCCTTTGAGATAGAGAACTAAAATTATTGGCATTTGTTTTATGTCTTTTGCAAGTGTATGATGCGTATGGTAGTACGCTTTCATCGGGCCGAGAACGTTGCTTTGGGCATGTGATTCAAGGCCCACTGCCCTACAGTCGCGCCGAGTAAAACATGCAACACATAAGATTTTCTTGGCAATCTCGTCATGGTACATGGAGAGCCATGGACACTAAAATGTTAGATACCTAACCGCCCAATCAAACAGGTTGAAGGTTTCTGCGCAGAGCGAACCACATTCGGTGACCACGGGTGCGGCGCTTGTACTACTTGAAGGCGACCATGCCGGAAGTGCTGCTCATTAGTCTAGAGAAAGTTCGCTATAGTTCGTTTCTGACCATAATTTTTCCGTCATATTGCCTTCTTAATGCATAAAGCTATATGTGACTGCGCCTCTTTCGCGCGGTGGTCTAGCAACTTACCTTTAGCACTCTTAGGGCAGTATCTTTTTGACAAGATTAGGCGAATCTTGAGCGCCTCATTTTTACGCTTACAAGAATCATCATCATTATCATCAGCCTGACTACGCCCAATGCAAGGCAAAGGCCTCTCCCATATCTCTCCAATAGACCCTGTCAATTAACGCAAGACATTGCGAGCTTTCTACTATGCACGCTAGCTACAGAATCTGCCATAATAGTAGGCTGCTGAGAAGGTTTTAGCTGAAACACTGGCGCTACGCTTGAAATGTTCATATTAGAACAGAGAAAAATGAGTCGCATTTCAAGAATGTCTATATCGGCCTGCAGAAACATGGTTTGGTTTATGGGGTTTAACTTCCCAAAGCGACTGAGGCTATGAGAGACGCCGTAGTGGAGGGCTCCGGAAATTTCGACCACCTGGGGTTATTTAACGTGCACTGACATCGCACAGTACACGGGCCTCTAGAATTTCTCCTCCAAAGAAATTCTAGCCGCCGCGGCCGGCATCGAACCCGCGTGTTTTGGGTCAGCAGCTGCGCACCATAACCGCTGAGCCACCGCGGCGGTCCTGCAGAAAGAAATTAGCTCATTAAAATTATTTCACTTCTCAGCGAACATTGCTGACCGCCTCTCCTTTCGCAGGACAAGAGACTTTGACAATCTGTAATCAGGCGAAGAAATGAAAATCTTAATAATTTCTGCGCCCCTGGCAGACAGAGTGCGTGTGTGACGAAAGAAGTCTGCAGCCGCGGTTATTATGACGCTGCGCTCTATATACTGGGCGCCGAAAGAATAAAATTGATTGGAGAAAGCAAGGGCTGAATCTTTTCCTAGCGAGGAGAACGCACGAATATGCTTCAGTGCACGTAGAGGTGATGTAACGTCAGTAACTAGTTGATTTGATTTGAAGAAAATAGCGCCAGAGCATGCAAACCACGAAAAGACAAGGACGAGACACAAAGCGCTAACTCACAACTAATTTTATTGAAACCAGGCAGCGCCTTCATATGGCGAAGTTTCACTGAAAAAGAGGGAGGAGGGCAGGAAAGGTAAAGATATCAAAGCGACCAACACAGCGAGCACACATGAGCAAGCGGTAACCAAAAGAAAAACAAAAAAGTTAACAAAGATTATTTAAGGGCGCCATCTAAGAATTCGAACTTAGATGCCGATAAGAAGGCACGTGAATGTCTGGAGGCTTTTCACATAAGAAAACTTGGCAATAGGTGTGTCAGCACCCCATCTGTTTCACTTTTTTCATCCGAGTTCGAATTCTTAGATGCCGCCCTTAAATAATCTTTGTTAACTTTTTTGTTTTTGTGTTGGTTACCGCTTGCTCATGTTTGTGTCTCATGTGTGCTCGCTGTGTTGGTCGCTTTGATATCTTTACCTTTCCTGCCCTCCTCCCTCTTTTTCAGTGAAACTACGCCATATAAAGGCGCTGCCTGGTTTCAATAAAATTAGTTGTGAGTTAGCGCTTTGTGTCTCGTCCTTGTCTTTTCGTGGTTTGCATGCTCTGGCGCTATTTTCTTCAAATCAAGTATGCACCAACTCGCCCAAAAAGAAGTGTTAATAAAACTAGTTGATTGCAACTCGAAACCTAGAAGTGCGGCCACAGTCTATATTTCGAGAACAGAAACCGATGATAAATGTTTTATGTGGCGCTTTGCGAACACGAGCTTAAGTACATCCTTAATCTGGATAAGTGCGCAAATGAATCGGCAAACACTTTGAGTCACTCTTTTCCCCTTTTTCACTTATACTGTCTTGCAAGTTCAAGTGCATGCGAGTTGAATCAGCCCCAGATAGATTAATAACTCGAGCTATTAAAAAAGACTGCATGTTTCCTTGGTTGATGCCCATCGCATCCTGCATCGCACCTTTATTCGTCAGTCGAAAGCAGCCTCCATATGAAAACCTTTTTATGTCTTCCATACCTTTTCTCCCTAAACTTTTTGGTTAAACAACCAGGAGGCCTAAGTGTGCTAGGAGTGTTCTTGAAGCAGCGCTGGTTTAGCTAATATTCTGATTCAACGTTTTCAAACGGTGCTCACGGAGCTTCACAGTTGCGCATAACAAGCTGAGCGTAACAGTCTGCATCCAAGCTTAACGGGTAGCTTAATTATGATTGCCTCGCTGCGGTGGCTCAGTGGTTACGGCGCTCGGCTGCTGATCCAAAAGACGCGAGTTTGATCCCGGCCGCGAGGGCCGAATTTCGATGGAGGCGAAATTCTATAGGCCCGTGTGCTCTGCCATGTCACTGCACGTTAATGAACCGCAGGTGGTTGAAAGTTCCGGAGCCCTTCGGGACGTTATACCCCAATAAACCAAACCAAACTAAACTATTGCAATTATTACACTAGTACTATGTAACTATTGAACTCGAATACCATTCACGCCACAAATAATGCACCATGTCCCGCAGGCTACATTCATGGCACAGATTTCTCTCAAACGCATTTCCAGTTAACCAAGTTCTAATTCATTCGAGAATACGTCAGTATCGAGAATTCTTATCTGCCATGCTGAGTCTCTGGGTAACCCTGGCTGGGTTCCTTCGTTTAGTAATGCGGGTTTTTACTGTACGCGAATGCCCCGCCACGATGGCTCAGTGGTTATGGCTGTCGGCTGCTGGCCCGAAAGCGTCGAGTTCGATCACGACCGCGGCGGCTGAATTTCGATGGAGGCGAAATTCTAGAGGGCCGTGTACTGTGCGATGTCAGCGCACGTTGAAGAACCCGAGGTGGCCGAAATTGCCGGAACACTTCACTACGGCATCCCTGATTACTTGAGTCGCTTTGGGACGTTAAACCCTCATAAATTTTATCGTAAGCGAACTTTTTCGTCACGCAAGTCCCATTTAGGTCTAGTCCATTTCATTATTTTCGTTGGGGTATAAAAACCTCGAATAATTGCTCCGCTAGGGCATCAGTAGAAACAGTCAGTAATGCCCTCAACTCAATAGGGTAACATTAACTGCTGAGTTCCAAATACTTTGTGCTCCGGATGAAGCAATCTCTTTTGCCAACTCCAGCTAGCACCTTAACAAGCCAACGCATGCAGTCGACTTAACAGTAGATTTTGAAGGAAAAAGGTGGAAGGTTGTGGCATGTCAGAAAAACGGAAATGGTCATTGAGAGAACCATGCGAGTTGAAATGGCGATAACTACTCCGACTGCCGCTGTACTTTTAAGCCATTTCTAGGCTATCGCCTACCACACGCTATATAGCTTATAGCATAAATGCTATATAGGCTAGCAACGCGTGAGGGAAATCTATGAAGGCCTTGCCATTGCGCGCAAAGAGGCTTCATGTGCAAGCAAGCCTTCCATATCCTTGTCTCGCCACGCGTTCGTATATCTTAATTCATGAAGACCGGATTAGGGCTTTTGCGTTGTTGCTTTTCCCTGTTTCCGCGCACCTGTAGGTCTGCGTATTTATACACTAACGCATTAGATACAATCAGTTGCTAGTCAACGCTCGACCGTGTCTGATCCTTCGTCTCGTCTTTTCGCGCTGTTCTTTGTCTAAGAGGCACCTACCACCTACTTGCCTTTAGAGCTCCTATAATATCGCTCGTCTGCTTGTACTTGCATGTGTTGCAACACATACTACCACTGCCAAAACAACGTTCAAGGCTATCCTGGAGAGTAGAGTACGGCTTGTGCTTCATACTGATTGAATTCGCTTCTAGATACACTACAGAACTGCCTCTCCGTTCCACTGACAGCGAAATGGCCACCTTTTCGATACCGTCGGTGCTCCACTGCTTAATTTGTTGAGGAACATACGAATGTACCTTGAATATTGAGCATCATATCGTACGCGGCTCAACACAACTTGACCCTTGTAAAGGGGAGTTGGAGGAGATGCTAGTCCAGCAGTTTAGGGGACAAATGGCCGGTCACAAGTAACGGCTGGAAGGTCGCTGCAGAGCCGACAAGGCATCCAAGGTTCATTTAAACAAAGGTATGGCTGTCGAAAGTATGAAGGCTGGTGTGAGGCGTATCTAGAAGGCACCCTCAACACCCAAAATGATCGTACATTGTCCGAAGGCTTACAACGCAAGTTTTTAAACATGTCAGAGAACAGTGCTCTGTAAGAGCACACAATGTCGACTGGTTGTTTGATTTTATTTTTTAATGCGCGCTTCAACAACAGTGTCCGAACATTTCTCCTAAGGGTCAATGCGGTTTGAAAATAGGCCGCCATGTTTTACGGCGCACAACAAGCCTCAGAGTCAGAGCTGACAAACCAAATGACAACTGTGACTTTTCCAGATGTACCGGGCCAAGGATTTCGTCATGTATGACTACGGCAGAGAGGAGAATCGCCGGCGCTATAGTCAGGTACTGGCTGCCATGTTTTATTCTCTGAGGGGAAGTTATTTAATGGTATCGCCACAAAATATTCCCACGGAACTACAACCTATTGTCTGCGTATGGGATACTCTCGACGTCATAACAGCCTTGTTAAATTTGTCATATAGTTGATCTCTTGCTGTGCCTACGTCTTGTATCCTTTATTCCTGTCTTCACCCTCCACAAAAGGAGCCAGAAAAAGCTTGTCTCCCTATTCGTTTCTCACCACCTCCCAATAGTGTGCCTCCACACCCACTGCGAATAGCGAATCCTCTCTGTATAACCTGAATTGATGGGCGAGCTAGTCAGACATGTGTCTTGCAAACCAGTGCAACGGCTCGAAGCCAACAGGAAGGGGCAAAACGGCGCTGTGTTTTTTCCCTTCCTTGTTTGGCTTCGAGCCGTTGCACTGGTTTGCAAGAATCCTCTCCGCGTTTTAAAGCGAATGACCCATCTGGACACCCTTGATGGACGGAAGCGATAGGCTATTTTGAAAGAAAACTGGCCGCAATTTACCTGGTTAAGCTAAATGCAACATAAGTGCGCTAGAGCGTTTCCATTGTTTAGCTTTGGTTATCCTGATCAAAGTCTTTACAAATTGAAAATTCTTGTTCTACCCAAAATGTTCTTGCAGCCTTTCCCCTCCTTTCCCTTTGCTACAAGCACCCTGAACTACTCGTTGCAATTTTAGTCGCCAATCCTAGCTTCATACTAGCTTCATACTAGCACGTAGTTATTTAGAGTAGATGTGCGAAAGCAGATGTTCGTTCTTATTTTAGAGGGGGCACTTAAGCGCCGTATCAAGGGTATGACGTGATATTTAGTGGGTTAATTCCCATATATGCAAAATCGGTATTTCATTACTTAACATTCATTGTTGGCGGCGAGTACTCACAACACTACTAGCGCAGTGGCGCAGCGGTGAAGCTATGCGTCACTGCACTGGCAGGCGATTGTTCTATAGGAATTGTGCGACTAACGTTGCTCTTCCCGAGAAACCTCTCACCCAGCTGCGGCAACCATTCTCCGCACTTGCCCGAGCTTACGCCAATTACTCGGGCAAGCTTGGGCACTACCTCGGGTTGCTAGTCAACGGCAGAAGATATAAAGTACGCTCGGTAAACAGCCAACGTACTATTGGGGACAACAGTGTGGAGGGCGCTGGAAAGCCGATCTACACTCGAGGTGTCACTACAGGCAAGGAACATCTGTTTTTACTACACCACGAAGCGCATGAGTCCGACTATCATTTCCACAAGATTGGTTTTAATCAACAGCTTAACAATCGAGATATTTCCTTTTATTCAATTGTATGTGTCCTAGAGAGTTTTTTTCTCAATACGTAGAGCGACACGATTCTTTGTCTGGATTGGTGAGGGTGCAAGTCCTTTCCCAATAAAATCGGCCGAATGATGGGTGCTGAGTTTACACAAATAAAAATTCTCAGATGGTTTGAAATGCTTTTTTACTAATAGTGACATTGGTGACTTGTCGGTGAAACTATGCGCAGACAACACCTCCGGCCTACCCTCTGCAGCACATCTCCTCACGTGTGGTGCTCTTTTCATCCGATGGCGACCAGGTGGCCGACTCCACAGACGTGGCGCTCCTGGTGTCTAGCCTGATACCATTAATCGAGCATCGCGTGGTCTCTCAGAAAACGTTCCGCCACGTAGACTTCTCGATCGGAATCAAGGCGACCGATTTCCTGCACAATGTTGCCATCGACTTCATTCGGCAGTACACCGGTCAGAACCGCTGACGAAGGTTTGTGTTTGGTGGCAGAAGAACGAAATAATCGAGTGTCGACAACTTCTTGGGACAATAAAGATACTTTGCAGCATCCTCGTCTCGCGGCGGATTCCGTTATTATCCGGAAAATATAAACATTGGAGCACTGAAATTCATACCTTCCTGGGCATGCGCCATATTAAACTCAGAAAAATCTCAGTTTCTGACCTAAGCGTATGGCTATGTTCTACGTGCTTTCGTTTGCAACCTACAGTAACCATGAAAGCAGTTATGTAGCTGAAAGTAGTTTCAGGGATCTAGCTTCGATATTTCGTCACGAAGGCTACACCCACAAAAATTGTGGCGCTCGAAACTAACAGAAATATTGTTTACACTCGGCTGACTCGACCGCGCTGTTGCAGAGTCGTAACACCATTTCGCGTAACAAAATTTTAAGAGTGACGACTTCAGCCTAATGACCGTATGGTTAAAAACACGTGCTGTCTATCTGGTCCTCCAGAAAATTATAAGTGCGAAATGAATTGCAAGAAACGCGCGGCGCATTCTCTGACGGCTCATGAAGAGCGCTAGCCTCACTCAGGTATTGACCAGTTCAATTTGATTGCTGGACCGTTTGCCATCTCAGCAGGCTTTTATTCAACCTCAGAAGCAGGGAGGTCGCGCGCGTGGCCTGCGTGGCTACTTTAGAGCATTGGAGAACTGATGGCATCACCCGCGTGTCTTCTGTCGGACTAGAGCGCCCGGCGTCACTCACCGTTTCTGGAGCTTTGCGAGCGGCGGCATTCCGCCGCTTTTCCTTTAGCTTTCTTTTAGCTTTACGCTCAGCTAACCTGTACATGGGGGTAAGGGCTCTCTTCTTCGGCCTTTACAAACAGTAATGCCGCCGAGGACTCGTTCTTTGATTTGCGCGCGGCTACTGAACGCTACTGATGTCGACCAGTCGAGCCTACTGCTCTTGAGTATAATGAGGCTTGAGCGAGGCTGCAGAGACCACAGGCAGTACTGCTCCCATCGAACACTTAGAAGCACAGAGCTAGCGTACCAAATGTCACAATAACGACACATTAAATCCGCAGTGCGAGAGCCTGAAGTAGCAAAATACAGTGCAAGAGACCGCGGCGGATGTCGAGCGGTCTAAGGCACAAGGAAATGATAGTGTTTTCTTTGTTTCGGCGCTGGTTCTGATATCGCTGCGGCATATAATGTTATGAAGTTTTGTTTATGGTGCTCGTCTGCTGGCCCTAAAGACGCGGGTTCGATCCCGGCCGCGATGGCCGAATTTTGATGGAGGCGAAATTCTAGAGGCCCCTGTACTGTGCGATGTCAGTGCACCTTAAAGAACCCCAGGTGATCGAAATTTCCGGAGCCCTTCACTACGGCGTCTACGATTGCCTGAGTCGCTTTGAGTTGATTTATTTGTTTCCTTTCTCATACAGAAAGAGGAGCAAGAGCAAAAGGCGATACGCCTGATGATGGCTCTTGCCTCACATATAGTTTGGCACATTAGTTTAAGAAGGTACCTATGTGGGCTAGTTAGTGTACATCAGACATAACTTCACCAGCGAAAGAACGAGACGCGAGAAGAAGAACAAGCTAGCGTTGTCCTGTGTTGTTCTTCTCCTCGTGTCTCGTTCTTTCGCTGGTGAAGTTATGTCTGATGTACATTCATTTAACATAGATTTATGCGAAAAGTTTGTCACCAAAATCTTCGGGGGAAATAAGAAAATGTCATAGTACTGACAAAAAATTGTAAATAAATTATGTAACGAAAAAAAAACGCATGCAGCAAACAATAAACCGTACATGCCAACAAAAAATTCTTAGTACGAAAATGCAAATGTACCCAATTCTAAACATGGTTGTAGCAATTTTAGTAACAGCATAATAACACCATTACAATAGCAACACACGACAGAAAGATTCAAAACGATAATGCACTCCCAAAAACTACAAACTACGAACAGAAACAAGTCAGATTGAGTTCCTATTTTCCAAGAGCAGCAGAGCTCTAAGCGTGTTCTTGAAGACGTTAGCAGTCAGATCTGTTAATTCTTTTATTTTATTCAAAAGGTTAGCTGTTTGATATTCAATATGTTGTCGTCCATAATTCGGCCTTACTTTGGTTGGCCGTAAAGTTTCCCTACAGAGTATGTATGCCGGAGCTGCACTGGAGTTTTTTAGACTATAAAGCTTCGCTTTCTTTATGTACTCAAGCAAATTGAAATAATGAATTTGTTTGGCCTTTAACACTCTATATTTCAGGAAAAACTGTCTTGTACTCAGAAGTCTCGGTGGGCCATGATATTGATCAAATATTCTTAACACCTTTGTTTTCAGGCTAATTCATCTTGTCTAATTGTAACTTGTAGTGGTACCCCAGACTAAATAACAGTATCAAAGCTTGGAACAAAAGAGCGAGGGATAAATAAGAGTTTCGTAGCCATTGAGGGGTGAGTGGACAAATTTTAAAGAGCCACCCAACTGTTTTACTAAGGTCAGCTATGAGGCTATCTACAAGAGAATTCTATAATAAGCTTTCCCCAAACCGCACAGCAAAAATTTTTCGCAATGATTTCAGCTCAAATCAAACAAAATTTCTAGGCCAGATTTCTTAGGCCTGTTTACCGGTGCAATCAATGTGTATTTTGTTTTCTCACTGCTCAAGCATAATTTATTTGTGTTTAACCAAATAGACAGGCAGAGGAAATAGTTATTGACAGCATGTTCAATTTCCGGGAGTGAATGGCTGGAGAAAAAGATGTTGGTGTAATCTGCAAACATGATTAGTTTTGAGGTATTAGAAATAGAGCATAAATCATTTATGTATGTTATGAACTGCAAGGCCCCGAGAATAGATCCCTGTGGAACGCCTCTTTTAACTGCAGAACTCGAGATGTACATTTATTAAAACTGACATATTGATAGCAGTTTGACAGATAACTTTTTATTAATTCTAGTGGTATGTCGCGGATCTCATACCTCTTCAGATTAACTAGCAGGACATCGTGACACACAGAATCAAATGCTTTGCGCATATCTAGAAATAGTCCAAGCGTATATTGTCTTTGTTCAAAATTTGTTATTATCACATTCTTTATGTTGAGCAGGGCTCATTCTGCAGATTTGTTTTTTTGAAATGCGTACTGCATATTACTAATTACATAATATTTATAGAAAAAGCTTTGTATCCTGATGTTGATGGAATTTTCAAAAAGTTTAGGCAGGATCGGAAGCACTGAAATAGGTCGGTAGTTAGTCAAAGCATAGAGGTTCCCACCATTAAAACTCGAATGTACATGTGCTATCTTTAATCGATCTTGAAACACATCGATCTCGAACTTACAATTAATGATAGGAGCCGGAGGAATATATATTAAATCAGAGACATATTTTATCCGTCCACATGAAATGCCATCATAGCCAGCAGCTGTGTTGTTTTTTAGAGCATTAATTATTTTTTTTTCACTTCGGGCGGTGTCACGGGAGTTAACATGATCTAATTCGCAAGGTGAGCGCAACAATTAGCAGGGTTTTTTTTTGTTTTGTGTTAGGATCGGTGTTTGTGTTAGGACAAAGAGGTTATTCATGGCGATTGCAGCCGCACAGCCAGACAAAATCCTATTAGGTGTTGTAATATGAGTGTACAAATGGTTTCTGTTGACTGGTCAGATTTCTAACTTCATTCCATATTTTCTGGGAAGTGTTCCTTATTTCAGAAAATAGCTATTCATAACACTGAGTTCTTGCTTGTTGTACCAGCGTGTTATCCATATTTCTATGTTTTTTCTAGTCAGTGAACTCTGTCGGGTCACGACTTTAACGAAGGCGTGGTACACCTTTTTCATTCTATTTATCATTTTCAATGTAGCTTTTCTGATCCATGGTTTTCTTATTATTTTTTTACTGTGCCGCTTCTCTGTCTTTACTGGAAAACACTGATCGTAGCACCATATAAGTTTATCGAACAACACGTCATATGTCTTGTTCGCGTCTTTTTCACTTAGAACATGTTGCCTTTTGGTGGTACAGATAAGACAGCAAAAGATTTCCAGAGCGTGTTCATTTATAGTACGTGTTCTTTGATTTCAATTTCTTTATTTTTAAAGTGCGCAAGTGCAATGGAACAAAACGTTGGTAGGTGATCTCTTATATCTACTGATAATAACCAAGAAAGACACCCGGGGGGATGCATATTACTTATACAGATATCTAGTAGCAAGGCAGAGACTGCCGTTATTTCGGTTGTTTTTGTAGTCAGGTTCACACATGCAGAAGAATTTATCAGTTCGTTCAGTTGCATTGACGGTGGGTTGCTAGAAAGAATGACAATATTAACATCACCCATGATTGTAAAGGGAAGCCCTGCGCTACTAAGGTAATCAACAACAGATTCAATTTGTTCAAAAAGTGTAACTTGTTCCCTGTTGGTGGCCTATAGACTACTACAATCACAGCTCCGTCTAACCGCGCCGTGAGGCATCCAACATCATTTGTGACCGTTGAAAACTGCGATATCGCCTCATGTTTTTGTGATTGCAGCACGTACACGGCCACACCACATCCCTTATTTTACGTGCGAACTAAGCCGATATAAATGTATTGTTCAAATTGCGGTGGTCACTCGCCCACTGAAAGCCAGGTTTCATAGAAAAGTAGACCATCTAGTGGAAATGAGAAGGATGACAACAGATCATGTAGTTTATCTTGCTTATTGCAAATACTGCGATCATTTATATGTAATACTGTCAGGCGATTTTGCGGGCTGTCTAGGAATGTATTAAAAAAGTCATGATTATGGTTTTCGCAGTTTATATCTGTGTCCACCTTGGAAGCGTGCCATGCAGAAATATAGGCCAGTCTGTATACTCTTCAACTAAACTGGCTGTTTGGGCTTGTTGGTCAGTGATCATAGTTAAAGAATGTAGCGCAAAAAGACAAGGACAAACGAAGAAGTGGACACGACTGGCGCTTACTTCAAACGGTACGTGTCTCCTTTCGAGATAGAAGGAGGCGATCGTGGCCTTGCAAGTAGAGATCGCGATAAAGTTCACGCAGGTTATGAAGGCATCTTGCTTGCTCAAGCTAGATAGAAAAGAGCCCAATGTAGAAGAAAGCTGATGAACTAAAGTGGCTGTTTGGACTTGTTGGTCAGTGATCATGGTTAAAGAATGTAGCGCAAAAAGACAAGGACAAACGAAGAAGTGGACACGACTGGCGCTTACTTCAAACGGTACGTGTCTCCTTTCGAGATAGAAGGAGGCGATCGTGGCCTTGCAAGTAGAGATCGCGATAAAGTTCACGCAGGTTATGAAGGCATCTTGCTTGCTCAAGCCAGATAGAAAAAAGCCCAATGTAGAAGAAAGCTGATGAACTGAAGTGGCTGCTTGGGCTTGTTGGTCAGTGATCATGGTTAAAGAATGCAGCGCAAAAAGACAAGGACAAACGAAGAAGTAGACAGGACTGGCGCTTACTTCAAACGGTACGTGTCTCCCTTTGAGATAGAAGGAGGCGATCGTGGCCTTACAAGTAGAGATCGCGATAAAGTTCACGCAGGTTATGGCGGCATCTTGCTTGCTCAAGCTAGATAGAAAAGAGCCCAATGTAGAAGAAAGCTGATGAACTAAAGTGGCTGTTTGGGCTTGTTGGTCAGTGATCATAGTTAAAGAATGCAGCGCAAAAAGACAAGGACAAACGAAGTGGACAGGACTGGCGCTTACTTCAAACGGCACGTGTCTCCTTTTGAGATAAAAGGAGGCGATCGTGGCCTTGCAAATAGAGATCGCGATAAAGTTGACGCAGGTTATGAAGGCATCTTGCTTGCTCAAGCTATATAAAAAAGAGCCCAATGTAGAAGAAAGCTGATGAACTAAAGTGGCTGTTTGGGCTTGTTGGTCAGTGATCATGGTTAAAGAATGCAGGGCAAAAAGACAAGGACAAACGAAGAAGTGCACAGGACTGGCGCTTACTTCAAACGGTACGTGTCTCTTTTTGAGATAGAAGGAGGCGATCAAGGCCTTGCAAGTAGAGATCGCGATAAAGTTGACGCAGGTTATGAAGGCATCTTGCTTGCTCAAGCTAGATAGAAAAGAGCCCAATGTAGAAGAAAGCTGATGAGCTAAAGTGGCTGGTTGGGCTTGTTGGTCAGCGATCATGGTTAAAGAATGTAGCGCAAAAAGACAAGGACAAACGAAGAAGTGGACAGGACTGGCGCTGACTTCAAACGGTACCTAAAATAATATTTGCGGTTCACTGTCACCCCAAAATTCTGCGTATCCTTGCATCGGCAACATGTCCCACTCTTGTGTAGATACTAATTTGAGTGCTGAAAGCATGTCATGCATCAAAAACAGTTTTTTCGTGTATATATAAGCAACAAGCCCTCAATAACTCTCCATAACAACACGATTCTTCGTAGTACTGCTATTGTGTATTGTATGTATGGTGCGCAGTGTGACCGGAAATCAGGGCAAGCTTCTATTTCTACATTTTCATACGTACCAAAATTTTTATTTCAGCTCCGCATGCACTATGAAGTGTGCTACTTATACACATAGGCTCTGAGCTCTAACTTTCCAGAAAATCTTAACTTAAAAAATAAATGGGCAGCCTACAGTGCAAACATAAAAAAAAGCAGGGTGTTTTGGCCCCGAGTTAAAACTAGTTTTAAAGTCGCGAAACTGCGGCGTATCTGGCACGCGTAGGACTCCCGTCAAGTCGACAGCATTCTGACGATTTCTTTGGAAGCCATGCTCAGAAACGGATGAAAAATAGTTCACCGACGGCTGTATTGTTCATATTTTATGAAGGAGTTTGTGAAAAGATTGGAGTTTTGTTAACACACATTCGCACTAAAGGGCTTTTGATTCTCTCATATTTCGTAAAAGGGCAGAAAAATGTTTCTTTAATGGTTCCTCTGTACAGTATTTATAAATAATTCAGCAAAACCCTAAGATGAAATTCCAGAAAAAAATGTTAGGGATGAACTTTTGTAATAAGTAAACTAGGTATTTCCTGACGACAATTCCTGTATTTTCACGTGAAATGCAACGTTAGTGATGGCAAAACGCTGTTCCCACGGTTCTACCCGCTTCTTTGTAACTGAAGAAAAGTTTCCATTGTACAGTTGGGTATTTATGGGTCCATTGGTTACAGCGGTAAGTAGCAATTGGTATTAGAGGCATGCACGGGAGTTACTAAAACAGCGCTGGCGGAGCCATTTGCTGCAGCTATTAACGTGCACGCCAGAAATCACTATGCAATCGTATAGTAAAGATGGTGAAAACACTGGCAGTGTCTTCCCAAGACAGACAGGGTCTGTCCTGAAAGTAATGAGACTAGTCGCGGTGTGGCGCGTGCATGCTCTAGATCGGGAAACCGCTTTTGGGGGAAGGAGCGGCAACCTTCAGCTTCACAGTGTAAAGACCTCAGTTGGCTTCGAGCAGGTCAAGCGAGTGGATGTGCTCAAACGTGTACCCCTGTTTCGTCGCTGCGTCGAGGAAACCGTGGAACAGCGCGACGCGGTGAAGCTTTGCAATAAACTGAATAAATCACCGACCGAGACATTTTACAGCATGTGGTAATTATGCAATGTCCGGATCGCAAGGGTTCCAATGGCACAAAGCATTTACAAATGGCCGTGAAGACGTTCAGGACCACACAGCCAACGCTACCGTCCGTAACCTTCATCGACAGGCGCCTGGACCGCTGCTTGTTGTGAACGCTGTTGTGAACGTCGTCACGACCGTTTTTAAATGCCTTGTGCCATTAGAACACACGACATGGACATTGCATCGTTCCCACATGCTGTCTTGATCACTTTGATTGACTCGGTAGGTGACTTACCCAGTTTACTGCAAAGCTTCACCGCGTAGCGCTGTTCCAACGTTCGCTCCATGGTTTCCTCGACGCAGCGACGAAATATGGGTACACACTCGAAGATGTCCACTCGCTTCGCCTGCTGGCAGCCAACTAAGCTCTTCGCATTGTGAAGCTGAAGGTTCCCACTCCTTCCCCCAAAAGCGGTTTCCCGATCTAGCGCGAGCACGCGCCACTCCGCGACTAGCCTCATTACATTCAGGACAGACCCTGTACACGTCTTCAGTTGGTTGCGCTCGATTCCTACTTTCGGTGACTAGCGCAGACCAACGCGACACTCAGTATTTTTTATTTCAGATAATTATTTGTAATTACTGGACCTCTGGCTGGCGGCTGCTGCTGGTGTACCTCGTGCAATTGTAGTGTTCCAAGTGTACACTCTGTATGTCCACATCCCTTCAATGTAAATTGAAAGTAAAAAACATATTTTCAAGATGGCGAAGACCCCAGAGCGCTGTATGTGACTAATGGAAATGCTTTCTTTGGCGCTTGCTGGAATTCAAAATTCGCGGTGTATAAAAAATTGTCAAAGTTCAACACTTTTGAACAGCGGGTACCGCGCTACAGCAGAAGGACAAGAGCATGCTTAGGTAGCTACGAAAGTGGCTCATTTTCTTCGAAGTTAAGCGTTTTATTTTTATAATCACTCATCACATCAAAAAACAGTGTTCAGTATGGAAAGAAATAAAAACGGTAATTTTCCGGTAAACTTCACATGGAGAAACGACCGTACAGTACGCCGGAAGAGACTTCCACTCGGTATTGTGTTGGGCTGGTGATGTTGAAGACCACAAAGGGGCGGAAAGTTTTTTCGGCCAAGCAGCAGCGATTGCTGTCTGTCGAAGCACAGGATTCGCAGAGCTTCACCCAGTAACCAGCGAAGCACTTCGAGGTGGATTCCGGAGAACATTTCCAATCAAGCCGCACAGACGAAGTCCCGTTCACGGTCGTGATGATCCCACTGATTTTCGAAGGTGGCTCTGGAACTGCCGGAAATATAGACGAAAAAGTTTGAATGCGCAATGCTGCAGATATATAAATAACTCTGCGGCGGATACTAGAGTAGGGAACACAGAAGGATTGAGCATAAGTTAAAGAAATATATAAGCCATCGGTTCTCAAACACAATACGGCAGATAAGCTAGCAGCGACACCGCCAGCAGGATACCTGAATGCTTGTGTGGACAGGAGTGCCCTATGTTATTTTCGCTAACAAATAAATGCAACCACAACTAGTTTCCAGTGACAGGCGGACCTCCTGTTAGCAAATTCATGAAAAAAAACTAGCAGTTGAGTCACCGCTGGTGTAATAAAACAACAAAAGGCGAGTATGCGTTATCTGAATAATGTGTAACAAAACAAGAAATGTTCTTGCAGAATAGCAGCGTTGTGAAAATCAAGCAATGGAAATGAAAGCTTTTATTTCAGATATTGTACAGCAGAAACGAATAGGCTAGACATGAAAAATAAAAATATGGAAAAACAAATCTAAGCGTTCAAAGTTGTTTTAAAAACGTTATTTTCAAGGAATCACAGAATAATGTTTGATGTCTGTCTGAGAAGTTGGCCTTTTCCAGTGCCACATACTGTGCATTAAAGCGAGAGGCGCACTTTACCCTGACGATCACACGTTTCTCTCGCCGAACACGCGTCTCACTTTCAGCGATCAGTTGTCACCCATGAATCACGCTTCGTGCAAAGATCCGTTTACATCGAGCGTACCTCCGGTCTCAATCGGCCTTGGGATGGTTGGCGCTCCCCTGTTTTGGCGCTACAAGTAGTTGAAAAGATAGTCGAGACAGCAATCTTACAGCGAGTTCACATCAAGACACAGCCGAGCAAAAATGAAATAAGGAAGCCAGGAAATATGAAAAGGTCACATATTATTTCGATAAAAAATAAATCTCCTCTACATAAAAGCACAAGGCCTTTCCAAATAAATGCCCTGATTGGCCGAGAGAGCCGTGGCGTCATCAGCAGCGCCAAATTGACCTGGATTTCCGAGAGCGTAACATTTCATTATTTTAAGGCATTAAACTAATTGAAATCACTATTTCACCTTAATTCAGTAAATAATCTTCACAACCTGACCTTAAATCTGACACTAGTTCTTTTGAGTGCACCCTTATTCACCCAAATTCCAACCAATACCCATTAATTCTTCTCATGAGGTGGGTCTACTTCCAAATTTTGGGGGTCGTGTCGAAAATTTGGTGGTGGACCAACTCCCAAACGACAAAATGAAAACAGCATAAACTTCATGACGGATGCGGAAAAAAAGACACAGGCGCTGCTAACAACTCAGTTGTTTGTCACTAACAACTAAGTTGTTAGTCAGCGCCTGTGTCTCATCTTGCCTTTATGCGTCCGTCGGGAAGTCCGCGTAGTTTTCATTGTGATGGACAAAGAACTAGCTGATGATGTATTCTTCAGTTCGAAACAGTATTTCATTTGAGTTTTTTGTTAAGGCCCCCGAAGTTTGTCCGAAAATAAAGGTGTGAAAGCATACGCCTAGTATCCATGAGTTTCCGCAATTTGTGCGCATAGCGTAACCGCACTTGATTTTCTTGCATTTGCCTTGCTTGCATAACTACCAGCAAATATAGGAAATTTTTCATGACCTTATAGTCAGCGAAGCAATTGTTTCATAGTCACTAGGTATTTGTGAACAGGAGTCGCTTCTTCGCGCTCACCTTTGCACTCATTTCTGCTCATATGTGACAGATTGTGAATCTATTTGGACTGAAATGGACAATTCTGTATTTGGTATAGACAATAAAAATGTTGTATTTGATTGCATATACAGATCGTCTAGTTCTGATATTCTGGCCTTCTTTGAAGCTCTAGATACTGTAATTGATATATTATCTAAAGAAAATAAGTGGGTAGTTTTCTGGGTGAGATAACCATAAATTTAATAGCCTTTAATACTCACAGTGACCTGTATGATAGCTGCTTTCAGGGGTATGAAATTGAATGATTAATCGATCTTCCGACTTGATGCACTTCAATGGGGTCTTGCGCTCTCACTGAATATGCATTAACCAGCCTTCTTTATCCTCCATAGGCTTTTGTTATCAGGGCAGCTGTCATTGACCGTTACCTTGTAGCTATCGCTTTTCAAGATAGTTGTCGCGCGCGCCACAACACACACTTGCTCTACGGAAGTGTTTTATCGGTCACACTTCCTGCATGTGATATCTTCTGTCGACTTGTCGAATATAGTTTCGAAAACTGTCGCTCAGATGACATATGGTACTTTCTCATCCATAATTACTAATTGCTTGGCTTCCTCTACATATACGTTATATTCCGCACGAACTATTCATTTCCTAACAACCCGTGGCTTACCAAGGGCCTTATGATCAGTCTACGAAAGAAAGAATAGTTATACAGGAAAGCTAAAAGGCAACAGTTTAGCACTCCCCTACATCAACGTTTCAAAAAGTACTCCTACACTCTGACAATACTTTCGAGAAGTGCCAGGAAAAGTTGTAGCGAAAATGAAATACCTAGCTCCGGCTCTAATTCCATTAAACTGTGACAATTCATCAACTTTTTTCTCAAATGGAACTCAAACTCATCTATATCGCCTATCATTCACGACAGAATACCTTTTCATAGCTCTTTAGACGTTGGTAATGCTTTCAGCGAATACTTTACGTGTTCCCCTACTGCTGCTACTTTGACCTACCCTCAGTGAACCGCTTTCGCCACGCATTCGTCCTTGCTGGCCTCTACGTCACCTGTTTAGGTTAAAAGCGTGATTGGAAATAAAAAAAAACATCGCCCGCAGGTTTCGACAATATTCGTGAAAATAATATGAAAGCGATTGCATATGACATTTATGATGTCCTCAAACATATGGATAACTTAATATTTTAATCTGCTGTCTTTCCGCCACAGCTAAAGAGAAATGGAATCGTGTCTGTTTTCAAGAAAGGTGATAAAAATCGCATTAATAATTAGAGGACCATCTATATCATTGCATTTTTCCACTAAAAGCATTGAAAAATTTATTCTTTAAGAGTGTCGAATTACCTCAAAAAGTTTAACATGCGGCATGCGAAACATTTTCGATTCCGGCAAGGTCTCTTCACTAACCTTCCTTTGACTTACTCCATCGACAAATAAAAGTTAGAAATTTGTAAAGTTGACTGCGTCTTTTATGTTTTCCTTGATTTTAATAAGGCTTTTCACAGAGTAACCATGATGTATTTATTGCTAACCAATGTCTTACGGTATTAAAGGGATCTCATTAAAAATTTTTCGTAGTTTCCATCTAACCATGAACAAACAGTATGTATATGGTGTTTCTTTTTGAACAAAAAGGATATTGACATGGGTTTCCCAATAGGTTTCATTCTATGTCCACTTCTACTTACCTGTATAAATGGTCTTCCTGTGTCTCTCCTGCCCCCGACTGCACCCTTTATGCAGATGATTCCACTCACATCTCAAATCTTAGGATAGCTTGACATCCAAGCTTAATTCTAATGTTATTGATATCGCAATTTAGTGCACGAAAAATACACATCTCATTAACTCTGCTAAATCCAAGTTCACGCTGTTTAGCTCAAAGCTTACAATTCTTCCAACTTTCCTTTCAATCTACTCTTGCCCCATACTTCCCTAGGATCATTGTATATTTCTTGGTGTACACCTGAATCATCATTTGAAATTTAATCCACATATTCAACAACATGGAATGAAAGTATCATGTGGGATCAGAATTTTGTTTACACACTTTTGTTTCCATACATTAATTCAACTCTCCTGTGCTTTCATTCAGTGTCATCTTAATTATTGTATCACCTCTTGTGGTCAGACATATCATTCTCATCTTTCCGCACTTCAGATTACGCAGAACCAAGCGGTGCGGATCATTACTTGGTGAAATAGGAATTCCTACATTAACCGTTGATACTGTCACGTAGTGGTGACTGCACTCCGGTGAGCAGGTAAACAGCGAGAATGGCTTCTAAAGGAAGCTCTTTGTTTGCGATGAATTGCGCCCGCAAAAAACTGAGTTACTTGGCGGTGGTGTAGCAACAGGTCAGCTCGGCGGTCGTCGAACAGAATTGCATCCGTTCTGGGCCGTGCTCTTTTTAAAGCTGATAGCGAACTTTTCATGGGAAGCTTGGAAAGTTACTAGAACATTCTGGAACAGCGCTCCACTTGGATGCGATCAATAAAGATAAATCAAGGCGCATCTTGCACCGCAAACAAAACGATTAAGAGGCGTGCCGGCAGCTTTCAAGAATAAACACACTACGAAGATTCGCGGCAATAATCTTAGCTGAACATCCTTAGTATTTCAGAACCGATGAAATTTAAACTTGGCATATTTGCTTATCTTGCGTTAAATAACCGTAACCTTATGCAGTACATACACATTCAAGAACTAATAAACCGTATCCTTACTATATTTGCGTCCCACAAAAATTCGCACCAACAAAAGTTTCAACCAGCAGAGGAGATTTTGTTTAATAAAACTATGAAATTCATTGTCTCATAGTATTCAAACCGTGTCATCTGTTTAGTCATTTAAACGTTTCCTGCCCTCGTTCATTCTTTTTTTCTTGATTATGAAGCTATTTTAACCGACATTATGTCTATCTGGTTTGATTTCTGATCGAAACTTCACTTTTTAGTGCATTTGTTGTTTACACTTCATATTACTGAATTCTTGAAATATCGCTAACATGTTTTTGATATGCTATGATGCTTCATGTTGCTATTTGTTTCTTTTTGCCTTTTTGCATGGAGGTCCAACTACAGTGTCAAACTTTTGGGGCCTCTTTTTGCAACTTTCTGCATAAACTGCATTTTTAATTTCATGAACAAACTTTCAAACTTTCACTCAGTCTCATTTCCTTCTTGATTTTAAATTGCATAAGAAGTATTATACCTTGTTTAGAAATAAAAAAAAACGAGAGTGCTTTGCGAAGCTAGCTAGTGTAATTATCAGAAAGCCTCTCGCGCAAAAAAGTACACAGGGAAAAGAGTAAGTATACGTATCAACCGTCTTCCCTATGACTCTAGGTTTACATAAAAAATTAACAAAATGTTAATCCAATTTAAGAAGAAAGAAACGATTGCTTATGGCAATGGTTTTCAAGGCCAAGCCAGGACAGGAAAAATGAAATCGTGCTCTAGAAATAATTTCATTGCAGAGATATTAATTTTGCTACCAGCTCTGAATGTAATTTGGGGACCTCTTCATCAAAAATCAAGGCGTGGCATATCAAAAGGCAGAAATTACAAGCTCGCGAGACCATCGTTTCTTAACAGTTACCCTGTCTCTGCAGACGGGATGCTTCTGTATGTGATGCTGTGACACAGCTTCCTGTTCGACCATCATTGCTTTAAGCATATTACAGGTTTCTTAGAAGTCAGCGTCTCTCTGTCGTGTTCTGTGTTGTCTACCGGCTTTGTGCTCCGCATGACTTGAGCTATGATACATACGTGCAAGGTCGCCTTCAAAATAAAAATTCGGCTCTGGTTCAAATCAGTAGAACATGGTTAGTTGGAGCGAAAGGTCGGTTATGTTTCGTTAGACCCGGCACTGGAAACGTTCACCGGAAACGTACCTCGCTAGTCCCCTCACTGGAACATGTGTAATTTTCACGCTCATAATAACACTATCCACGAATGCTTGGGTAAAGAACTCGAAGATGCGTTTGTAAGACATTTGTGGATGGATTGGTGAAGGATAGGAGCGTCCCCTTTGAAACGAGGTGATGGCAATTGCCACCAGGCTCGAATTTTTTTTCTTCATTCTTATTTAAGAGCGCTTTAAATTGTCAATAAAATTCGCCATTTTTTTGCACTGCGGTGAATTCACTAGACGCGGGCCATCTCCTGGGTCACCGCCCTACTTTGCGTGCTGGGGTTTCAGTGGGTGCCGCATGATGGGGCTACGACAACAAGCCATCACGAATAAAATTCACCGGAAACGAACTTCACTACTCGCTTAATTGGGATGTATATATTTTCCGTGCTTATAAATTATTTATGCATGCCTCAGTACGTATCTGGATGAAACGCTTCTTAAACATCTGAGCAGTCACTAAAGGCGCCTTGATTCACTCCCAAGAGCCCAACAGTCGTGGCGAACCGACTCATCTCAGCCCCAAAAGCTCCTGTGGTTCGGTTCATGGGGCTCAACACTACTCCGTTATGCCGGAAGAGAATGGTCATGAGTGCCGTCTATAATCTCGGCGTTCCACTTGATGCCTTTAAGTCAAGTGCACATTACTGTAAGAAGCCGGTTCCGGTTGTCGAGTGTTTTGCTCAAATTTTTGTGCCACATTGACTTCCAATTTTCGGTCGCACTCAGGCATGCAACACCTCTCTGGCAACAAAACTTATTACGTAATCCAGGTCTTGCACTGCGCTAGACAGATATCAAGCGTTTTCAGCGAATATTTCCAACTTTTACTTGGCCATTCAGTTTAGAGCTGATGCGACGTGGTAATCTTTTGACGCCTGTATGTGCACGAGGATTGGGCTAAGTTCACCTGTATATATGAGGCAGTTAGTTCCCCGTTTTTTTTCTTGATTGTTCCTGTCCGATGATTACAGCATT